>NW_022738980.1:0-1636 GCF_011630105.1 Anneissia japonica
AATTAGCGAAACGATAATCTTCAGCAGGTGCATTGTAACTGACTGGTTTCGATCAACGTCTAACAAGGAAAGTAATTCGAATGGAATGTACAAGATCGTAGATTTATTTGATGGGAGGTGGTGACGTCATCGGTACCTCTCTTCTACGTCATCGGTGCACGGTTCGGCGTTCTTTGGAGATCGCGGACACGTCCGTGTGCTCGACGTTTCTTGGTGGGTCTCGAACACCTCCGTGTACTCGACGTCCGACGAAGATCCGCGGACGCGTCCGTGTACTCGACGTCGGTCGGAGATCCGCGGACAGGAGCGTGCAGTCGACATCGGTCCATGTACTCCACGTCCGTCTACTCAACTCCCTTGGTAGGTCGCGAACACCTAGACGTTCGACGAAGATCCGCGGACGCGTCCGTGTACTCGACGTCGGTCGGAGATCCGCGGACGCGTCCGTGTACTCGACGTCCTTAGGAGATCCGCGGACGCGTCCGTGTACTCGACGTCGGTCGTCAGGACGCGGACACAATTTCTTTCCGATTTCAGACAAATTTTTTCGAAATCTAATTAGAGACAACGTTCGTGTACTCGACATCTGTCGAGGATCGCGGACACTCGACATCCGTCGGCGGGTCGGGAATACGTTGATGAGACGCGGACTCGAGTACTCGTGTACTCGACATCAGTCCGCGTACTCCACTGTCCGTCTACTCGACGTCCGCGTACTCGAGGTGTGTCCGCGGGTCGCGGACGCGAGTGTGCACTCGACATCCGTCCGTCGCGTCTGTCTATTCGACGTCCGCGTACTGGAGGTTGGTCGGCGTGTCGCGGACGCGTGTGTGTACTCGACACCCGTCCGCGTACTCCAAGTCCGTCGTGCACTCCACGTCCGTCTACTCGACGTCCGCGTACTCGAGATCGATCCGTGGGTCGCAAATGCGAGTGTGTACTCGACATCCGTCCGAGTACTCGACGTCCGTCTACTCGACGTCCGTCTTCTCGACTTCCGCGTACTCGACTTAACGGCGTACGCGAACACGGTAATCGAGTCGAGGACACGTCGTTGTACTTGGCATTCGTCCGTGTACTCGACGTCCGCGTACTCGAGGTCGGTCGGCGGGTCGCGGACGCGAGTGTGTACTCCACGTCCGTCTACTCGACGTCCGCGTATTCGAGATCGTCCATGAACTCGACGTTCTTCGTCGAGTACGTGTGTGTACTAGACGTCGGTCTAGCAGTTTCCAGCTTTTCCAGTCCAGAAAAGTCCAGATTTTCGAAAATTTTTCTAAGTCCAGCTTTTCGAAATTTTTTCTAAGTCCAGCTTTCAGAAATTTTTCTAAGTCCAGATTATCGAAAATTTTTCTAAGTCCAGCTTTCAGAAATTTTTTCTAAGTCCAGATTTTCGAAAATTTTTCTAAGTCCAGCTTTTCGAAAATTTTTCTAAGTCCAGCTTTTCGAAAATTTTTCTAAGTCCAGCTTTCAGAAATTTTTCTAAGTCCAGATTTTCGAAAATTTTTCTAAGTCCAGCTTTCAGAAATTTTTCTAAGTCCAGATATTCGAAAATTTTTCTAAGTCCAGCTTTTTCGAAAATTTTTCTAAGTCCAGCTTTCATAAATTTATACAAGTCCAGCGAGGCCGACCCGCC
>NW_022738981.1:0-958 GCF_011630105.1 Anneissia japonica
ATGTTTCTGAATTATAGCCCTTAGTGGTGGTAACCTAGGGTGATAGGTAGTGACCAGTGGCACTATGGTCGATCGCTGACATGGTTTGTACGTCAGTGTTTGAGCATGAGGTATGTCCTCTGCTTTTTTTACAGCATTTTTGATAGGTCCTCGATAATTTCTATTCCGAGATGTCCGGATAGCTCCTCTGTGCGATTCTGAAAATCTAAATCCGAAGACTATGTATAAAACATATTCTTCTAACAAGTTTCTTGGCCCATAAACATCAGTTTAGAGACAAAATCGCGACTCCAATTAAGAGAAAATTGCCAGATTTATAGCTATTTTTAAGGTATTGGCACCATTTTGGCGGCCATCTTGGAAAAACCATTTTCCGATTTTTTTTTGCTCCGATTTTTGCCAACTTTTGATATGTTTTTCTCTAGACCTCATTCTACAGAAAAACATCAAAAAACGTTTTCTTGCAATTTTTTTGGGGTCGCATGTCAGATTGACCCTACTATTGGTCCTTTATGCACTGATTGTAGTAAAATTTTTCACATATTGTACAATAAAAAATATAACACCATGTATCTTTTGTATCTTGTTTTATTGGTAAACTGTGTAGTAATGGAATGGCTAAATGCTTTAAATGTATATAAGGAAATTATGTACATTAAACATATCTATTATGTACATAAAATATATATATATTAAATTCATATAATATATAGGCCTAAGGAAGAAATATGCAAATATTTTTAGAGATTTCAAGGCAGCGGCGGGCGTAATAAAAAATTTTTAAAAACTTAAATTTCATCTTTCATTTATTTAGTCGACCATAACTTCCCCGACGATATTAAAGCTATAAATTTCATCTTTCATTTATTCCACCAAACATTAAAAAGCACAAACAAACAAGAAACAAGACGATTTTTAACACTACAATTTATGTTCATTTTCATCACGGAAGAAAAAT
>NW_022738982.1:0-909 GCF_011630105.1 Anneissia japonica
ATATAATAATTATAATAATAATAATAATAATAATAATAATAATAATAATAATAATAATAATAATAATAATAATAATAATTCTGAACTAATTAACGAAATATGTATTCCGGAAATGTATCACGACATAATTTTTATCACATAATGTTTACCAAATTATTTGTATTGTACTTTAACATATCTGATTGTCACCGAATAATATGACCTCATCATCATCATCATTATTGTGAGGTCATTCATTCAGTCCATTATTGCTAGGCCTATTTGTTAAGCAATTCTTACTTCATAATTATTTGGGATTAGGTACTTTAATAATTATGTTTTATTTGTTATTCACAAATAACAAAGGTCTAGGCCTTTTTTCAATAGATTGAAATGTTATTTTGTGCGCATGGTTTATAATTTCGGATGCAGTTGTCATTACAGCACAACAATATAAACTGTCACCCATTAATAACCAACACTGTTGCATTAATTATATTATAGGAGAACTGATTTATATTTATTCGTTTCTATCTTCATTTATACGAAGTTAATTTTTTTTAAATATACATTTGAGTTCCTTAAATTTCGTCTCAAATACAGGGCTTACTTCATGTTTTTTCTAAGAGAAAATATTCTTTTAAATAATTTAAATCACCATCGTCTTGATGTGATAACGCATTTAGTAGAGCAAGTTTTAACAAACAAAATGCGGGAACATATTTCTATAATTATATGGGTCATTTTTGTTATCACATCAACGAAACAGATCCGGTACTTCAATGCGTTAGTCATAAAAGCTGGACTTTGGAACAGATAACAAAATTGGATAGATGATATCAAGATTGTGATAGTATCGAAACTAGTGGTTAGCGGCCATGTTTGCTCTATAAGGTTACTTTGAATATTAAATTGCCAACTCTGATTTTG
>NW_022738983.1:0-802 GCF_011630105.1 Anneissia japonica
TAACTAAAATTTTTTCCATGATTTTACAAATTATAGATGTTAAAGCAACAGGTCTGTAATTTTCTGTAAGAGATTTGTCCCCTGATTTAAAAACTGGTATAACGTGAGCACACTTCCAATCCTTCGGTAGTTCTCCAAGGCTAAGTGATATGCGGAACAGGAGCCAGAGTGGATTTGAAATTGAGCTAGAGATAGGTCTTAATAATTTTGGTGTTATCTTGTCAGGTCCTGGAGATCCATTCAACTTTATAGAGGAAATTACATGTGCAACGTCGTCAGCAGTAAAGTTAACATCAGATAAAACCGGGATTGGAAGTGTGCTCATAGGAGGATCCTTAAAATTAAAAAATCCTTAAAATTAAAAATGAAATACAAAAGAAACTAAAATAGAATTACGCCTGTTTTGTAAAGAGAGCCAACCAAGTTTCTGTAACCTTTCTTGATAGGACATAACCCCCCGACGTACCTTTAAAATTCTACGGGAAACTCTCCTTTGGATCTGTTCAATTCGGTCTGATTGATTTTTATACTGAGGACCTCACGCAGGCAATCCATATTCGACAATTGGAAGAACTAAAGCTTTATAAAGACATACAAGGGCTTCTGTGGAGCTATCCCCAGCTATTGCAAAAATAAGGCCAACCATACGATTTGCTCTTAAAATAATATTGTCAATTTGAGTGTTCCAGGATAATTTACTATTTAAATGAATTCCAAGATGCTTATGATTAGTTACTGACTCAATTGGATCAGAATTTAAAAAGTATATTGGTTTGATAAAATTACGTTTTCTGGTTATATG
>NW_022738984.1:0-627 GCF_011630105.1 Anneissia japonica
AAATAAACAGAAATAAACAAAATATAAAACACAATATTACAATAACAATGACCTTAATAAAAGAGTAGTGCCAAATAGCACACAAAAAAAACTACAAACCTTCACAACTAATATCAGTGCATTTCGTAGTTGAATAACCTGTGTCCGGTGTTAGAGTAAAAGCAGGTGATGCTGATGGATTAACAGATAATGTTGCACAAAATTTAGGAAGCTGTGAACAAGCTTTACTGTCCAGGTTTAAATTTGCTGTTCCTTCCAGTGTAAAAGTTTGCCCTGGAGTAACCCCAACATTGGGATTAATTAAAGTAGCATCGACCTGTGTCCCAGTGACAAGATTTTCACTTGAATCGGCTATGTAGAAGGACAAACTCCAAAGATTTGATCCGGTTAGGGAATCACTTCCTGCTGTAGTGCCAATCGTGAACTGAGCAGTAACGGAATGACCATCCACATGCTCTATAAGTGGATCTCCGGAAATTACGTTTGGAATAATATTCGTAATGATAACTGAAACACAAAACAAAAGAATTACTCAACTATGACCAAAGAACATACAGTATTACAGTAGTAAAACATCAGTGAGAATGAATACTGTGGATGTGAAAAATTTTTAAAAGGGGTATATTT
>NW_022738985.1:0-731 GCF_011630105.1 Anneissia japonica
AAAGTATAAAATAATATATAGACC
This sequence comes from Anneissia japonica, assembly GCF_011630105.1. Classification (NCBI taxonomy): domain Eukaryota; kingdom Metazoa; phylum Echinodermata; class Crinoidea; order Comatulida; family Comatulidae; genus Anneissia; species Anneissia japonica. The sequence continues at coordinate 25 of NW_022738985.1, forward strand.
TAATATGGAAATTTATGCTAAGGAGAATGTTTATTCACAATAACCATGCAAAGTCAACAAAATTATCTTCTCTCATAAATCAAGAAAAACATTTAACTTTTATATGATAAGCAGACGGCTAGTGCTCATTTACGTTACAGAAAATGACATGTAGATATTTTTGAAAAGGTCATAGGCCTATATGTGGTATCAACGGCGGCGGAACCCACTTTTTCTGCTGGGGGGGCCTCCCCCACTTGTATGACTGTTCCCAGCACCAGTGACAAACATATTACGAACGCTACAATGTCATTATTATTATTATTATTATTATTATTATTATTATTATTATTATTATTATTATTATTATTATTATTATTATTATTATTATTATTATTATTATCATTATTATTATTAATATTATTATTGTTATCGTTATTATTATTATTATTTGGTGCGTACGTTAGACAACTTGTTTATTTGTTATTATCATTATAAAGTTTATTTTTTCATTTTCTAACGAGCATTACAAGTTCCCTTTTTTGAGTTGAGCAACCAAATGTTGATTGATGTCTGTATACGCGCGTTTGTAAAGTTTCCTTGAATCCCACCCTCAAGCATGAAGGAAAAAATTGCCTGCCTTCGTGAATTCTGTACTTAGGCATAAAGGGGAAGGTAGGCACTCTTAATGGAGCGACGCTCTAGTTCCCTTTATGCTAACCACGAAG
>NW_022738986.1:0-602 GCF_011630105.1 Anneissia japonica
ATCACAGTTTTTGTACAGGTCGGTTATTATTATATTAATATGTATGCTAAAAAGCTAAAATAATGGAAAATGGCAGCCATTTTAAATTTCAATAGCTCAAAAATGTGTACAATATTTAGTTAACTGTTGCAGTCATTGTTATGAGTGAATTTCCAATTGAATACTGCATTTTAATGACATAAAATTACAATAGTAGTGACAATTTTAGGAAAAAATGGCGGCCATTTTGAAACGGCTGGCAACCCCCTTAAAAAAATGTTGCACATACTTTTTTGATTTATCTATGTCTATTCTACATCATATCCAATATTTAAAAAATATAGCAAAAAAAATGCAACCAACCAAAATTTGCTGGACTATTATCTGAAGCAACTGCCCAAGGCCAAACAGACGTTACTTCTAGTTCCATCATTTGATTATTGTTTGCTTATACAAAATGTATAAATGTATATATATACATTTGGCTTATTTATTGAAGCTTGCCTCCTAAGTTTATTTTTGGCCTTCCTGTTTACTTGTTTATTCTAATCTCACCCGGCCTATTGTTTCCAATCATGCTTGCATGAAATTCTCACTTTATACCATCTAGCTTTTTCTACCCT
>NW_022738987.1:0-1907 GCF_011630105.1 Anneissia japonica
AATTAGTTTCAAATTTGGCAAAATGCAATGAATGAATTTGGTGACTATTAATTATCGCAATTCCCTAATTTGTGTTTAGTTTTTGCGTACAAAGGAACGTACAAACCCTTCTGGTTTATTAATTAATTTGCAGAATTATGTTATGCATTCATGCTATGGATTGTAGGCCATATATGAACAGGAAGAGATTGAGCCATGTATGGTATTGGGTCATATGATATTGGGTAATATATGGTACTGATCCACATAGACCTTTAAACCATATATGGTATGGAGCCATGGCTTAGAAACATGTTATTGAATCATATATGGCTTAAACAATGATTTTGACAAATTTGAAACCAAATGCATTTTATTTAGAAATGTTGGTAGAGGACATAGGTCATCTCTTAGATCCCCTACTTGTCAAAAACAAAATGCAGTATTGTTTGATGCATATTATATACGAGTTCTGTAGTAAGTAGGCGAGATTGAACTTTGTTATCCATAAACTCGGTTATTTATATATATTTTTTTCTTTTTGTGAATGTTGGAATCAGAAAGGCTTGACTAAGGAGACCATGTTACTTGTTCTTCTCCGAATTCATACATAATTACTTTAAGACTTTACTATTAACATGCACATTCTATAGTATACAAATATTGGCTGATCATGAGGAGGATGGTGAAATCTCTTCACAGAGCCTGGAGGGAAGAGATTAGGCTACGGTCTCCACATCACCAAGGTGCTATAGAGATTTCACTAATCCCCAAATCTAGAGCAGTCAATATTTGTTATATATACCTCATACATAAGTTCTACGAGGCCTAAAAAAAAACCGTAGTAATGAAAAGTGTACCCACCAAGTATGCCTAGCCTCTGGTCAAAGGCCAATCTCTCGTCTTAGAGGTTGCAGTCCCCTTTTACGTCTGTGTGTGTCATAATTACACAGCGATGTTTATGGGGCCTGGAGATTACATCGCGACAGGGCAAAAAAGTACTATCATTTAACGTGATAGTACCTTTTTCCCAGGGAATTTTTGAACTATCATTCAAACCTACGTAATAGGAGTGATGGTTGAATTTATTACCCGCTTTTTAACCAATCAGATGCCTAGAATCTATGTATGTGGTATATAATAAATTGCATTTCAAATCAATGCAATGTTCCAAGTAAATTTACACCTAGAATGGCGAGATATACAAAAGTTATGTGTAATGAAAATTATATAACGTAGGTGAAACTTGATTTGAAATGGTTATAAAGGATACAGTGTAGATTTAAACATAGCTTGCTTGATAGCGCCTTGGTACACTACCAAGTTTTTTTACGGGGGGGAAACTGATATGAAGTAGCGTGAAACGAGAAGTCACTTTATCATGCTGTGGACATTTGTAGTTAAGGAGATTGTAAAGATTGTTGGCGTGTTTTTGTTTCTTAAGTCAGTGTAAAGGGATCCTTTAGAAACTGCTGCAAGATCTTCAGTGCCAAATGTTTGTTTTTTTTCTATCTTTTTTGTCATTTGCAAAAAAAAAAAAATTATTTTATTCTATTAAGTAAATTTTAGATCTGGTTCAGAAAACATTTTCACTGTTATAAAGAATTAATATTTTTATTGTGTATTATTTTTTATACATTTGTTATTTTATTTTTTAATCATCCCATTATCATTTTACTGGTAATTATTATTTATTATCTTATTATCTTTATTATTAATAATTATTACCTTCTCTAGTCTCATTACTACTGTATTTTAATCCTCGTTTTTTTTTTTTGTTTTTTTTTAAAAACTTACTATTCATTGTATTATAGATAGATTGCATTGCTGTGTTGGATCAGATAAAGACCTCGCATGTTAATAATATCCCTTTTCTCCAGTTTACTGTCTAATTAGGCAGACTCATTAACTTTGCACATTTAAAATGC
>NW_022738988.1:0-967 GCF_011630105.1 Anneissia japonica
CAAGATATGATAAAATAAACATTTATTTTTCAAAAATAGACCCTTTACAAACAATTGAGTTGTACATATCAAAACCTTTTATCTGCATAAAATTGTACAAAAGCAAATCGACATGTAGTTCGTATACAGTATATAAATGTGTTAAAAAAAATTTAAAAACTAAACATATATCATGAACACAAAAAATTAATTCAGTGAGAATTTAGTCTCTCTTTTTTTTTTATCCTTTTGCACAAAACTAAAATTCATGCCAATATTTTTCCCTGGTTTGTAATAATTAGAGTAATGCATATGCATTTTTTCTATAAAAAAATTATTTTAGTGAAATTTTGCCGGGAATGGGCTTTAAAGTGAATACTGTAATAAGTAATAAAGTAAACGAACATAAAAATTATTATTGTTATTACAATAATAATTTATTCAAATAAACGCCCAGGATGACTATTGTTAAGAAGGGGTTTTGAGAGACGTTTATTTTTTTGGGTGTAAAATGAATATAACCAAAAAACGTCCACTTTAGTTCAATAAAAATGGAGGACAATGCAATAAATGTTAGAACGTTAGTAAGGTTAGTAGTAATTTAATTCTACTGTACTTCAATTTGTGCATTCCTAGCTAGGTCTAGGGCCTAGTACCCAAATCTCTACTGTACAAACAAGTAATGCTAATTCGGACTTACTATGAACAGCAATCACAGCAGCTGGATAAGCTTTCCAACCATTCTTTGGTGTTTTTTTGTTTGGATCACCGTATTCAACCATTCCAATCTTTGTGCTATCTTGAAGCATAGTCTTATCTGGCACCATGGAATGCTGGTCTGATTCGTTTCTGTCCAGTGGACTAGGACCCACATCTTACGAAAAGATCTGTTTAGAAGATGAAGTACTATGAAACGAGCTTTATAATCTCTAAATACTGTATGAAGATCCAATTTAATCGGTACTGTAGTGAACTATTAATATAATGT
>NW_022738989.1:0-626 GCF_011630105.1 Anneissia japonica
TGATGCTATTGATGTCGATATTGGTAATAATACTAACGATACCCAAAATGATGAAATTGACGGTACATACGTTAACAATAATGTTGATGGAGATGATTAATATATGGATAATGGTTCTAATGAAGATGATATATATGAATATAGTGATATTGAGTTTGATAATATTAATTATGACGAATTGGATGAAGAATATGAGTGCAATTATAGGCCTACACTACCTGGATTTAGTAATTATACCTCAGCTTATGACAAATGTGCGAATAAGTTAAAACATAGTGATGGTTTTACAGTTGGTCATATTAATGTTAGAAGTCTAATAAATAAGGTTGATGAAATAAGTTTTCTACTTTTTAAAACTAAACTTGATTTATTATGTATCTCTGAAACCTGGTTAAGTGCTGATGTTAGTGATATTCTTGTAAACATAGATGGTTATATTATAATTAGAAGAGATAGGGAAAATAATATTATTAATGGAAAGAAAAATAGAGGTGGTGGAGTATGTTTATATATTAAAGAAGGAATTCCTTATATTGAAAGAAATGACCTTAACACCCTTTTTAACATGGAAGATATATGGGTTGAAATCCCTAACAAACATAATGAAAATATGCTTGTGGGATGTT
>NW_022738991.1:0-1450 GCF_011630105.1 Anneissia japonica
ATCGTACAGGCCGATCTTTTTGTTCAGTCAATATAGACGCGATGAGTTAGGCCTAGGCTAGGCTACATAGGCCTAGGGCCTAGGCTCGTAGGCCTACGTCGAAAAATCCTTACGTCAGACTCCTGCTCACCATTATGAGCCATATGCCCATTTTCCGAGTGGATAGTCCGATCGTATGACCATTCATGTATCAATCAAGGCAGGAATATTATATTTCGCCTAAAGTAGCCTTGCATTGCACACTTTATTTGAACTTGAAGGACAGCCTTCTGATTCATGGACTTTTATTTTTTTGCCTAGCGATAACTAGCGGCACAGACCCGTCTGACCCGTGGCACTTTCCCCTTATGGCCCAGACTCTTGGTGCCACTGGGAATTTGACTTTACTTTCTACCTTTCAAAATAAATGAAATGAAATGCAAAATTGTCACAAATGTTTTATTTTTTTATTTTTTTGCAGATTGAAGTGAGTGTTGGTACCTCGAAGGAGGCACAGGATAGCTATCCCAGATACTGAAACCTTAAAAACAGCGACAAGAATAGGAATACCAAATATGATAGTGTTTGCAATATAGGAATGACAAGAATCAAGAATACATTATTTTTTTATCGAACAAATAAGTGTACAATGAAAATAGCTGATTATTATTATTATTAATTATAATGTAAACAATTATTGGCTTATATAATATGGCTAAATACTGGCGTTAATCTTTCTAAATCTGTAGGTACTGGTTGTATCTTATGATCCAATGATTAATTTAAATAATATACTTGTCTTGTGATGTGATATCTTGCCTAAAACCAGAAATGCCTGAAAACAGAAAACACAAGCAAATCAGATTAACAGTTACTATACAATATAGGGTATTTTTGATTTTTTTTTTTATTGATTTTTGTTTTCAATAAAAAAAAATTAATGAATTTCATACTGTACCTTGTGTTTTTATATTTGTTGTCATGTCCTCTGGATGCTTTACTGTACGACTCTTTATGTGTGTGACTGTATGCACTACTATCAAGACAGGACGCATATTTAAGTATTTTTTGACACGCGTACAAAAATAACAAATAACAAATAACAAGTGCCTCCCTCACCAACTTTTTTAAAAACCCCGGACAGGAAACAAGTACTTTTTTGTTACTTGGGCTAATATTGTGATCAAGGAGGCCTCGGCAATAATGTTCTCAAATAATTAACGTATATTTAAATTCTATTATATATTGATGATAGTTATGGAAAATGGCATAGAAGACAAAAACCTTAATTTGTTTGTTAAAGCAAGAATTTTAAATTCTACTAAAAAAATAGTTATAGAACCGGGTCATGACCATAGTCACAAAGGTGGTTTTGAAGTTATTTTTACAAGCAATACAAACAAAATCTATTAATAGAAAACAAAGAACAAGTGGAAAGGAATGTAAAGCCTAAATATAACATAGTATCTTT
>NW_022738992.1:0-1228 GCF_011630105.1 Anneissia japonica
ATTAGGCATTGTTATATTTATTTGATGGACCACATAAGAAGTTCTTTTCTATTTGTGGATGAAGGAAACAGGCAATAATTATGATTTCATTTACATGGTTTTGTTTTTACAGCTAATTATTGTGTAAATCTTTACAGCTTCTGATGTTGTGTGAAAATAACTGACAGCAAAATAAATGTACTGTAGTATCACCAGTAATAGTATTTTAATAAATGCAATAATACGGGTCTACTAATTCTTTTGACTTGCAGTTGTGGTCTTGACTACAGCTTTTTAGCACTTGATACTGTAAGAAAAACGTAATTTCTTATTGAAAAGGGGATTGGGTTTCCAATGTTAATTATTGTTAAAATGCTTGTTCTAGATATTTAACATCTTTTATCTTTTATTAGATTTATAATAATAATAATAATAATTCATTTGTAAGTAGGTACTTACTACTGTAATTATTAATAAGTACTCTGAAAATCTACTTAGTACGCCTATATTTCATTCATACATTTATTACATGGATTTTAATTGACAGATCCAACGTTTAAATCTGTTTGTGTCCTGGAAGAAATATAAAATAAAAGTTAATTGTACATAAATTAAAGTTATATGTATGTTTGTAGAAAACTGTTTTTAAAATTCAATGAAAATACAAGTACAGACAGGACAAGTCTCGATGCCTCTATTTTAGAGATCGTATTTAGGTCTGGAAAACTGTAATGACCCTAAAATTCACACCCAAATTTGGAAAGTTTGATTTAGATCAGTTGATTAGTTTTGAATTATCTGGTCTGGGATGTTTTCATTTTAATCATCCTCATAACTTTAGGTGCTGATCTGCTGCTGCCAACTACCTCCGCTTGACAGACTCCTAATATTTCAGCTATTTCCTGCATTTTGACTCAAAAAATTCATTCTGTGTATATTTGATTTCTGCTATTTGAATATGTTAATTGTCTCTGAGGAAATTACTGTATGTATACACATTGTAGATTAAGGTTTTTCTAAGAGGATTTTTAGAGAGTTTCTAGGCTAGTGGTCTTTACTTTACAATTAGCCCATAGGAGTGTTTCAAGAACTTAATGTTTTTCGACGAGGTGGTTCTCCCATTCTTAGGAGAACTAACCATGTATCCCAAGTTGTTCACTGCCAGAAAATAGAAACCAAATGTAAAGCACAATTTCAAAAAGCAAAACTCCGTGTTAAAGGCCAGCTCCGGTCAAAAATTTTCTATTGA
>NW_022738993.1:0-774 GCF_011630105.1 Anneissia japonica
CTATAATACTATAAATGCATTTTTAAAATTGCAACTACTGTACATAGTACTCAAAATGCAAATGAATGCTGTCATTTGATATCCTATGAGTATAATTACACAGTGTGGCTCAATTTTTGGGACCAGTAGTGACCGAATGGGCTCCCTATGGTAGTGCACTATTACAATTTCAAATTTCGAACCTGTGGTGGCTGAGGGGGCTATTTATGACAGTGCACCAGTAATATTTTTGTGACATGCTAACAATGACCTAAGAATTTAAGGTGTAAAAAAGAAACATTAAAAAACAAATTCAGGTATTTGCACAAAATGCCATATCAACCAGTACATCGGTTGTGGGATCAGTGGCCACAACAGGTCTTAACCATGATGTATGGTACACTGTAGTAAAATATATTTTTGTTATTTATTTAGGCACAAAGGCCATGGATTGCCAATTAGTGAATACATCAGTCTTTTATTAAAAAAAAAAAAAAAAAAAAAAAAAAAATTGTTGATATGTTGGATAACTGATTTTAAAAACTTGTGGGAAAAAGGTGTAAAAGAAGGTGGTTATGCCCCTTTTTCTCCCAGTAAAATATTCAAAAATCTGTATTTCATTCATCGTTCTACAACATATCAAAAATTCTTTTTCCTCCGAAGCTTGACTTTAAAAGACAAACATAAACACAAGGTGCTTGTGATGGGGCTAAGGAAGTGGATGGTAATAAGAAAAAAATTTTGCTCTGGACCATTTATATTTTGGCACAGAGATTTGGATGTGAAACGTTCAGG
>NW_022738994.1:0-1126 GCF_011630105.1 Anneissia japonica
ATTATGATCAACAAATCACAACTTTTTTTCGCATTTAGCACAATTTTCTTCACTTTGTATTGTTAATATTAATATCAATTATTACTATCGTCATCATCATCATTGTTATTATTATTATTATTACTATTACTATTAGTAGTAGTATTATTAAACAAACATTTAAAGAAACTTGCAAAAGGATAAAAACGAAATTGAACCACAGTATCGCATTTCTATCTTAAAAGACCTGGCCTGAGATTTATGGATTTCAGATTTTTTTTAATCACGCTTAGGCTTATGTGTTCTATTAGGCCTATGTATAACGTGTACTGATGCATATTTACATGTTTAGAAGTATTTATTTTAAGTGATCCCAGGAAAGAATTTGTATTGGCTCAAGAATAAGCTTTAAAATATTAACACTGTGTACAAGGGGGGGGGGGGAGCCGCGGCTCCCACGGCTCCCCCCTGGATACGTCCCTGAACGACACTGGCACAACCTCACAGTAAGATGGTGCCGAAGACTTTTTTTCCCACCAGAAAAATATATCGATTCTGTTCTTTAGCGCCTCTCAAGCGAAGAGCATTTCGAGAACAGCAAGAAAGTAGACTGACTCGTATTAGAATACTGTACAACCTGCTTTACGATTATTTTTTTTACAATGTGTTTCACATTTACCCTGTGAAGTATTTTTTTTTTGGCTTTTTTTTTTGAAACACCGCCTCTGAAATTATTTACTTTAATGTTATAGAATAATGGTTTAATCTTTATTACAGAAAAAAAAATTATTACATTGCATTTATTATTAAACATTGCAATTAGTATAAACTAATTTTTGTGCTATCACGAACGTTATTTCTGTGTTGTTCGTTTGTCACTCATTCTAGAAATTTATATTCAGTACTCAGAAATGTGCCGACAGGGTGTCCGAAATATCCGACGGGGGGGGGGGGGTTTCAACAGGTCCCGACTAGAACCTCGGTCCAGGTCCCAGAATGAAAAATAGGGATCGCTAAACAAAATAACGCTATTTGGATAGGCAAATTATTATTTATTTTTTTATCTGACGACCTCGTCGCGGTGTCGGACAACAGGGGGTCCAGGCCTGTCCGACGGGGAGAGAGGATTTCCCCTGTACCTCCACTG
>NW_022738995.1:0-704 GCF_011630105.1 Anneissia japonica
ATTTTCGGGCATCATGAGAACGAACGCCACGCAGGTGAGCATCGACATGTCGGAAGTCTTGCCGTACACCACCTCCGCTACCGGAGGTTTCGTCTTCAAGTTCCTGGTATACATGGACGGCGATTCTTATCGCGACAAGTTCACCTTCGCAGACGTTACTCGATACGCGGACGTCATAGCCTTGAGCGCGTACATCGGCTCGTCTTTAATCTGGCAGCTCAGATTGGCCGAGATGATAGTGATCCCGAGATTGCTAGGTCTGACGTCGAAATTCGCGTTGCGGGAGATAAATCCTGTCTCTTATACACATCTAGATGTGTATAAGAGACAGTCCCCGGACATTCGCTGACGAACACCTCCGCGGCATCATCTCCGACGTAGCCGTCGTCAGTCCACAAGGCGTTGCGCGGTATCAGGCCAACCCTTCACGTTCGACAGAACGGTCGGCGACCTTCTGAACGAAATTTACGGACCCGATCGAAATCGACCGACGCTGACGACCTTAAGCAAAACGTGGAAAGTGAAGATGATGTTGGGCGACAAGATCTTATGCTCGTTCGACCTCAACAGGGACTGCGGTGTATGCGGCAAGCCTTCCGTGCTCTGGTGGAGGATCCTGAGGGAGGACTGTTACGAAAATCGCCTGTACGCCGTGATGATTTTCGAGACGAACGAGCCGACGAGGAGGACGTTTCACCTCCTCT
>NW_022738996.1:0-772 GCF_011630105.1 Anneissia japonica
CTTTTTAACATTGTCACTTTTTGCACAAAAGTGCTTATCTCGCCGAATTGAGCACTTAGTGCAAAGTTTTGACTTTCCGCCATATTTCGAGTACTTTTCCGAAAAACTTCAAACTTTCAATGGAATAGTCTTTGTTTCAGGCTATCTTACTTTGCCTAACCCTAACCCTAACTCTAACTCTAACCCTAACCCTAACCCTAACTCTAACCCTAACCCTAACCCTAACCTAACAAAAAAAAAATTACATTTTTGACTCAACTTTTTAACATTGTCACNNTTGTCACTTTTTGCACAAAAGTGCTTATCTCGCCGAGTTGAGCACTTAGTGCAAATTTTTGACTTTCCGCCATATTTCAAATACTTTTCCGAAAAACTTCAAACTTTCAATGGAATAGTGTTTGTTACAGGCTATCTCACCGTGCCTAACAAAAAAAAATTACAATTTGACTCAACTTTTTAACATTGTCACTTGTTGCACAAACGTGCTTATCTCGCCGAGTTGAGCACTTAGTGCAAATTTTTGACTTTCCGCCTTATTTCAAGTACTTTTCCGAAAAACTTCAAACTTTCAATGGAATAGTGTTTGTTTCAGCCTATCTCACTTTGCCTAACCCTAACCCTAACCCTAACCCTAACTCTAACCCTACCTCTAACCCTAACCCTAACTCTAACCCTTACCCTAACCCTAACTCTAACCCTAACCCTATCCTAACAAAAAAAATTACATTTTGACTCAACTTTTTAACATTGTCACTTTTTGCAAAAAAGTGCT
>NW_022738997.1:0-775 GCF_011630105.1 Anneissia japonica
AAAAGAAAATGGGCTCATTGAATATATTTCCCTGATAAGTGTAATTCCAAAAGAATGGAAGATTGGAAGATAATCCTTTCAAAAGGGTTAAATGATGATGTACCACAAGATAAAAATATAAGGAATTCACTGGTTAAAAAGGTAAACAAAGTTGGTGTTTACTATAATCATTTTATTTCTGAAATTGGTACAACCCCAACCATGCAAATGAAATGTGAAATAGAGTTTAACACTAAAGTAATTAACTGGGACGAGATGGTACAATCAAGTTAAAGGTATGAAATACATTACAGACATTGCCCAGTTTAACGTTAAGCTTTTACATCGCATCCTACCTTGTAATACAAGAGTAGTTACAAGTGTTTTATGTGACAATTGTTATAAAGAAATAGAAAATGAAAAGATTTAACGCAATTATTACTAAATGCGACTTTCCCAGTGTGGAATCAATAAACTGGTTTAATATTTTTGTTGGAACTAAAAACAAATTGTGAATGAACTTATGTCTCTACTTACATTCTTTATTTATAAAATTGGCTTACAAAGGAAAAAAGATAAAAAAAGAGAACTAAATGCAAATACAATTTGGAAATCTTTCAGTTTAGAAGTTGAGTACACATGTAATAGTACTAAAGCCAGTATGAAATGGTCGAATGTAAGTGACAAAGTTATCGAGTCATTGGTTTAATGATAATGCCTTCTCAAAATTATTGAAACTATTATTATTATTATTATTATTATTATTACTATTATTATTATCATCATCATTACTATA
>NW_022738998.1:0-579 GCF_011630105.1 Anneissia japonica
TTTCAATGATGTGTTGTTGTTTGAGAGTGGTGCCAGTAAACCACAAAGGGCACGCATACTCAGGGGCAGACCTAATAACACTGCAATAATAGTGACGCAAGCTGAGGGTATTAAGGCCACATCTGCGTAATTGTTTTAAAAAGTAAATTCTTGTATTACATTTGGATACAATAGATTGAATATGGCTTTCCCATCCTAGGTCATCCTGGATCGTAACACATAGCAATTTAGATTGACTAACATTGCCAATATTAACACCATTTATCTGAATCATTGGAGGTTGTGATTGTACACGTTTACAGCTAATTAGCATTTCCTTAGTTTTCTTTTCATTAATCTTCATTCTGTTGCTAGTGGACCAGCTACAGATTTCCTCACAGACATTTTTAAAGGTGCTCGGTTCTTTACTAGAAATCTTTTCTGACACCTTGGTGTCATCCATGTATTTAACAATAGGAAGATTAACTTTAAGGTCCTTAATGAAGATAATGAAAAGAACTGGCCCGAGCCAGGACCCTGAGGCACACCTCCCTTCGGACTTAGCCATCTCGAGAAGTGATCGCCAATACGTACTCTATG
>NW_022738999.1:0-693 GCF_011630105.1 Anneissia japonica
AGAAGATAGTCGGAATTATAGGTCCTACAGAGAAAACAGTAGAGATCGGAAAAATTATCGAAACCGAAGCCCTTATCGAAATCATAGGGAGCAAAGCCAAAGTCCTCACCAAAGACGAGATAATGAATATCATTACCAAAGAAATAGGAGTCCAAGTCCTTATTATAACAGAGATCAGAAACGTAGGAATTCTAGCCCTTATCCTTACAAACATAGAAATCAAAGCCCTAATTATAGAAAGTCGCAGTCCAGTCCACGACATCGGCAAGTGACTTTTGCGAAATCTCATTCGGAAAACTAGACGGAGCTGAGAACGAGGGTCAATTCTCAGCTCAGGAGATTGCAAGTAATGATAAAGAAAATGATGTAAATATTGTAAATAAATCTAAACCTTTAATTTCAGCTGTGATTAAGATAAATGTAGAAGGTAATGAGGTTAGTGCTCTAGTAGATACAGGAGCTCATATTTCTTTAATTAGTAATGATTTTAGGAAAAGTACTTCTTTCATGAAAACAAGGAAAATGAATAATACTACAGTTAAAGCATTGTCTGTAGATGGAACCCCATTAGATATATTAGGGAAAATTAAAGTAAATTTAACAAAAGGAAAAATTATCATTCAACAACATGTGTATGTTGCTAATGACATACATCAACCCTTACTTTTAGGTTGGGACTTTCTTACCCAAAAT
>NW_022739000.1:0-1047 GCF_011630105.1 Anneissia japonica
TAATGAGAAATTTGTACGTTTAAACTGACTTTGAATCAATGCAAGTTAGCGTTGTGCATTGAAAAGTTGAGTACTTACCATACCTTTAGCAATAATGATGTGTACAATTGTGAGTTAGTGGCTTGAAACTATTAAACATTTTGTTATATGAAAGTTTAAAAGTTCATCATAGAATGCTTAAAATGATGTTTCTTTGGGTTAACTGTTCTAGATGCATTTTGTTAATTTACAGGGTCAGAGCAATGCATCTTAAATCCTGAAGTCCTGAGACTTTCAGGACACGCAATTGTTTCAAGCTGATATGTCCTGCCTATTTCGCTTTGAATCAACTTGTACGTAGTGGTACAAGTAGTGAATATCCAAAAAAAAACGTCGTGCTCATGGCTTCTCATTTGTATGTTACAGGGTATTGATGCAGACTTAATGTTCGATATTTTATTTTATTAAAACATTTACTTGAATTTATAAACGTGTTTGTCCATTATTCACTTGTACGTGTACCGTACGTGAGTGCTTTGTCGCTAGAATAACGTGTCAATTGTCTGTTTTCAAGACAATAAAATACAGATATAGATACAGATATATTTAATTATCATTTTCAGAGACAAAGAATCTGTTTTTACTCATAGTACAACATCCAACCAAAATAAATAAATTAATTAAAAGTACAACCAAAATCCAAAAACTATGTATCCCGAGGTAGGGTCGTTGGCCACAGCCTGCATACCCCACTTTACAATTTAAAGGGTATTATTCGGGGCCCTAGTGGCACCCTTCAAAACATAAACGAAAACAATAACAACTGATCAGAAAATTGAAATTAACTGACCATTTTAAAATGAATTGCTTTAAACGATTCATTTTGTACAAATAATGTATAAATACTATAACATTTTTCTCCGGGCTTTCTAACATGTTCATTCATATGGCATGTGCTCAGAAAAAAAAAAAAAAAAAAAAAAAAAAAAAAAAAAAAAAAAAAAAAAAAAAAAAACGGTTTGCTTCAAAACGAGGAAAGTAATTATGTCAGAACCAGCCTACCGCCCT
>NW_022739001.1:0-413 GCF_011630105.1 Anneissia japonica
GGAGATTTAAATTGAACGCAACTCCAGCAAACCGTGACTTTACGATGGCGCACATAAGGATGGCAGACATCGATAAAAACCCGGCTGCCATCTGAACTTTCGCTTGCCTTTGGCTGAATGTTTGTAAGAAATGTACCAACCGGTAACGAAACTGGTCGCCGTCTACCTAGAGTAAATGGTGCCACCAAACGAAGATAAATTTTTGCGACTTAATCCACCAAATGCAAATAAAGTTTTGCAACTTAATCACCTGATTGTGGATTGTGTGGTTAGTAAATTCCATAGCCATACTGTCCATAGTGCACACTAAACTATGTGCTGATGGACCATTTTGGGGAAATTGACTCTCCTTTTTTCCATCCCAAACAAAATACTAATTATCCAACATGGTCCATCCCAGTCATCATAGCCAG
>NW_022739001.1:451-645 GCF_011630105.1 Anneissia japonica
GAACGGAGTGCGTCAAAACGAGTGTTTGTTAATTTTTAGTGATAAAGAATCATGAAACGTCCTAGAATAACTGACTTTTTTCGTCCGCTGTTGCAAAGAAGGAAACGACAGATAGTCCTTTAAGGTGGATTATTGATTACAAAATCAATTAGCCTAGCCTAGATGTTGACTAGTAAGTTCGCTCCTCATTCATT
>NW_022739002.1:0-669 GCF_011630105.1 Anneissia japonica
AATATTTCATTCAATAAACTTGTTCCATGTTAAAATCAACAGTAGGAATGTGGTATAGTGACGCACATGTGCAGCATCGGTCATTTGGTAGTGACACCAACATAGGATGGACGAGATAATTAAGGGTCTTCGTTTTGTAGACACCCTATAATTCCACACCCTATAATTCCACAAACAGACGCCCAAAAAATGTCGTAAATTTGATTTTGTGACAGCATGGCGTATTATCATCAAAATGAACGAGAAAAAAATAGGGGTCTTCGTTTTTGGGTCTTCGGTCGTCGTTTTATAGACACCCCTTTTTGTTCCACAGTTAGAGCAAAACATGGCTTGACACTATGATGTAGCCCTGCAGCGCATCTGACCTGACCTCAGTCTGTTGTCAATTAGTATGAAATGCGCGCGCGCAAAGGCTTTTCCATTTTGTTTGCAGGGTTTCCTTTTTTTTGTTTGCAGCGTTTCATTTTTTTGTTGGCAGCATTTCCTTTTTTGCTTCCAGCTTTTTCTTTTGTTTGCTGGTGTTTTTATTTTTTGCTTGCAGCGTTTCTTTATTTGTTTGCTAGTGTTTTTATTTTGTTTGCAGCGTTTCTTTATTTGTTTGCTGGTGTTTCTATTTTTTGTTTGCAGCGTTTCTTTTTTGTTTGCAGCATTTCTTTTTTGTTTTCAGCG
>NW_022739003.1:0-2674 GCF_011630105.1 Anneissia japonica
TTAATCATGGGCGGAGATATGATATTTATTTTACAATACAAACTAAATCAGACAAACAACAGTATTAACCCCAATGGCAAATATCCCCACCACTGACGCAGGGCCATCAGAACCACACCGGCCGCACACGCTTTGGCCGGACGACTTTTTCCCAATTGTATTACTTTTAAAAATAAATATACTCTGATACCTGAAGTTAGTATTAATGTTAGCATTAAATTGACTTTTTAATATTGTATACCGTATTTAAACAAAAATCCACCATTTTTCATTCACCGTTTTTGTATTGTCCATGTACATTTTAACTCTTTTGACAATCCTTAACTTTAGTAATTAAGATTGATTTTAAAATCTTTAGAGATATACATATAAATAGTGGCCCAAGCCTATGTCGTAATTACGACATACGTAGTCGTAATTTTCGACATATTATGTCGAAATTTCGACATACGTATGTCGAAATTACGACATAATAAGTCTTAATTACGACTTTCGTATGTCGAAATTACGACATAATAAGTCAAAATTTCGACATACGTATGTCGTAATTTTGACATATTATGTCGAAATTTTGACATAATAAGTCGTAATTACGACATACGTATGTCGAAATTTCGACATAATAAGTCGTAATTACGACATAAAAATATATATTTCAGTGGCCCTAATAGGCTTTCGTACTTTCGTAATTATGTCTATATTGGATAAGTTAAAGATTTAAAAATCATCATAAAAATTATTTAGTATTTTTTCTAGGGCCTAGTACATTTTCAATTAAACTTAACTTCATTAACAATATAACAAGAAAACTGTTTTGCTCAATATCCCAAAAATATAATTTTGACTTGTATGCATTCGTTTGTATCACTGCAGTACAGTATTAATTACTATTAAAATATTTTTAAAATTGTTTTTCAGGTATTTAAACGATAATAGAATACAGGTCATTAATAACAAAACCTTCAAAGATACAATGAACCTGGGATTTATGTAAGTACCCTAGGTATTACCTGTTTACCATTTTCGATAAAGGAGAATTGGAATTATGTAGCAAAATATTTATTTTTTACGGTTTTTGTGGCGGTTATCTTGAATTTCAAATCGGCTGCCATCCCAGCTTTTTAAAACTAAGCTTATTGGACTCAGAGAGCCTAGACACATATGATCTCTTTTAGTTTATTTTAATTTGCAAATTTCTAGCGCATAGAGACCTATGTATTTTGCGCTTTACAAATCCAAATTATTATTATTAATATTATTAGACCAAAATTTACCATTTTCATAGAGGAGATGTGGAATTATACTGAAACAATTAATTTTTTACATTTTTAGGCTGACATTTTAGGTTTTTGAAACATGTCTCACTGAATTCAGTGACCCCAATAACACATACTTAGATACCATATTTGCCAATTTTCATTGAATATAGGTGAAGTTATGAGCAAATATATCATTGTAAATGGCCGCCAAAAAGTGTGTTCTGCCCCTTTTCTGAAGGTTCACCCTGCTTAATTGTTTATTTATACCCTAATTACATGTCAGTAGAAAAACCTTCGTCAACGAAAAATGTTCTCATGGGAGGCCCTGATTTAATCTATACTATATTATACAATTTTTACATTTGCATTGAAGTTAAAGTTGTAACTATGACTAAATAAAGTTTTAGGTCGGATGCTACATATTGAATTCACTTCCATTAGCATAACAGATCTTATACCATTCATTCTTCTTTAAAGTTTATTAGTGACTATCATAATTTTATTTCTTTTAAATGATGATTATAATGATTTTAACAATTTGACACTTAATAATTTCTTTACAGATGTGCTAGCAATAACGGCATTCATTCAATTGATGGAGCTTTCGAAAACCTAACGGAAATTTTTACTTTGTACGTAATTTTCTAAATTTATATGCTTTTTCTTAATAATAATAAGAGTTTTAAAGCATTGATATCATACGACACAAATAGGCTGATAACCATTTTTCTTTGTCTCGAGAAAAATGTATACATGTAAACACCAACATCCAATATTGAGATGTAGGCTTATTCTAAACTCCATTTCAGCTGTTAACCTAACACAAGAAATATGATATGATATTTGCAAAAAAAAAAAATGACTCTAGGTTTTCGTGATTTTGAGTCGTCAGACAAAAGCACAATAATTTACTTGCCTTATGACCTGTATTGGAAATTTTGACTGACTGTGGAGCAATTAAAGTTCAAACGTGAAAAAAATATTCCAAGGAGTTATCGGTGTACGGAGCGAGGTAATTTCAATCCACAACGAGAAATACAATAGATTTTTCCACTGATGTCAGAAAAATGTATTTGTGTCTACTGGGCTAAGAATTAACTATATGGACCCCAGAGTGGCGCCAGGATTTTCCCGACGGGGAGCCCGGGGGGAGGTGTCGGATTTCCCCGACGAAAGCAAAGTGGGCGTGGTCGAGCTTCGATAAAGGTTCCGAAAGTAGACCTGGGGGCGATGCCCCCGAAAATTTCTATAATTTAGGGGTTTCAAAGGCTTATTTAATCGATTTTAGAGTCTACTAATATGTAAAAAATACATATAATATTTTTTTCTCCCCGACGAATTGTGCTTTTTCTCCCCGACGAATTGTGCTTTTTCTCCCCGACGGGGGGGGGGGAGGGGCAGATCTCCCCGACGGT
>NW_022739004.1:0-1231 GCF_011630105.1 Anneissia japonica
TAGGTTATAATATATAATTAAATTTAATTTATTTAACAAATACCCACAGGGTGGGGAAAGTAAAAATATATAAAATACAATAAAACTTCACAATACAAAATAGATCAAAAGAAACTCGCATCCATTATACAAAAGAACCAAAGGTACGGACATTCAAAATGCTCTTGCTAAATTAATGATTGTATGAATATCGTTATTGTATAAGCAATTCTTTACACTGTCACAGATTCTATGGTTTACGCAGTTGTGACACTTTATATCAGCCTTTAAACATTTCTTGTATGCATTATTATATATAACAAAAACAAAGGATACATTTCTATCGATATTACCCTTGATTCTGTCAATGAGAGTACTTCCATACGACATATTATTCTTTGCTTCATAATTAAGGAGATGGCAATAAAATACTCTAGAGTTGGAATCATTAACAAACAGTTGTGACAAGAGATCAATTTGATTAGACAAGATAATATCTTTGATTTTAGGTAGATTTAGAGCATGCAGCAATGGTGTTGATCTACAATACTAAGGGATACCAATGCCGTCTTGAATAATTTGCTTTGCAATTTATCCAAGGATACAAAGTTAGGTGAATTTATACATTGAGAGCCATACACAAGAATTGGAACTAAACACTGTTCCATACATGAAGCTTAACTTCGATACTCGATCCATGTTTACACATACCTGCACTTTGTAGTGAAAAGAACGCTTTTTGACATTTAGCTTTGGCGACAATGATATCACAATCCATATTTTTGAGACCTGTTACAAGATCTTTGTAAAAAACATTAAAGATAAAAGGCGATGATAGGCCACCAGCTTGCCTTGTGCCTTTACGGATTGCAAAGTTTCTACCGGTTTTGTTATTCCACTTAACGCTAACAGAAATGTTAGCATACCACACGAACATACATCACCACCAGTCATCATTTATAACTACTTAATTTATAAAATATAATAGAATGAGGTAATTGATCAAATGCCCCTTCGGCATCAAGGGAACAATAGTACACATTTGACCCTAGATTGTTGCAGTATGTAAACACATCGTTAACTGCGGCAGCCGCCATCGCGGTACCTCTACCGTTTACGAAACCATATTGATCCGATGGATCAAAGTTAACGTCAAAACATACATCAGGTAGACACAACTCAAATAGTTTAGATAGAGTATTTGATGCAATAATGGGTCTATAGTTTGCAGCTACTGATGGATCAAGAGTGT
>NW_022739005.1:0-756 GCF_011630105.1 Anneissia japonica
AAGCAAGTTTCAAATGATGACAACAAAAAAAAAAGGGGGGGGGGGAAACAAAGATGGACATTTTCAAAACTCTACCTTGAACCTTCTCATATCACTAATATTTTTGAAAATTTGGCTTCACGCGCGTTAATTTTCATCTGTTGCGTGTAAGCGTCACCCAGGCAGAACGTCAAAGTGTGCGCATGTGACCGACCAAAGCTGCTTATTTCTTCTAGACCCAAGCAAGATTTCAAGTTGAGAACAAAAAGAAACGCTGATAAACTAAAACCTAATTAGTGTGAAACAATGTCAAATTAAAATAATGTTTGTTTTCGTGTATTTATAGGCCATATACGACGGCAGAACACTCAACATTTGGCGGACCACTTAAGCCCCTCTCCAACTACGGGTTTTTTCAGCATACGAGTTACAAGAGAATGCCGAGTTGCTAACTCGGCAAAAACTCGTAGGACGATTCGGAAAGCTCGGAGATTACTCTTACCTACTCGTAGCAGCTCTGAACTCGTGGCGCTAATTTTGAACATGTTCAAAATTATCGCCACGAGTAGATAACTCGTAGTAAACTCGAAGAACTCGTAGAGTACTCGGGGTACTCCTACCTAGCTCGTACACTACTCTGGATACTCGTCAGCGGTTTTGTCATCTACGAGTTTGATGCGAGCACCCAAAAACGAGTACGATATGTACGAGCACACCGAGTTGGCTCGTACCTAACTCGTATCTAATTCGGTACAAACTTGTTACGCTCGTAATAAT
>NW_022739006.1:0-2222 GCF_011630105.1 Anneissia japonica
AAAATGAGAGGAGAAAAGGAAAAAAAAGAGGGAAGAGAAAAAAGAAAATGGTATTAAAAGTGCTGCATGATAAAATTTTAATTTGTGTACTTCTATTGATTTTACAATCAACTACACCAGCCCCACCCGTGAGCAAGGTTCCCCTAGACAGTCTCTGGATCTTCCCCTGCTAGGTTTAAAATACTGTACAAACCCATGATTTGCTTTTCTTTTTATGAATAAAAACCTTCTGTGCTGGGAACAAGCACAGCCACATATTTTTTTCTTTGCTGCATTCTTTTATCACACATTTACTGAGCATTAAACAAACCTTCAATAAATAGTGGAAATAAGTAAAGACACTAATAATGCCTATAATTGCCATTGACCATAGTGAAATCTTTTACCCTTTTTAGGATGATAAGAAGAAATGACATTTACCAATGGACCAGGTTAGCATTCTTCATCTACTATATGACCTTCCAAGAAATTCTCTGTCCAGGTGTCTTGTGGGAGTTTGTTCTTCCATCATTTTAATTTATTCATAAGAAAATTTCTTACAAAAAAATATATGGGAAGAGTGCATTAGAAAAGTATAAGTTGTTTTAAGTTTATAAATGTATGTACTTTGGAATTTGTCTTTTTTTTCTTTAAATTTTTTGTCAAAGTGTATTGATTCCAATAAAATGCATCCGCCATTATTATTGTTGTTACTTAAAATTGATTTATAATTGTATCATGTATTTTTAAAATTTTATGATTATATTATCATTAAGTTATATATGTAATTTTTTAACATTTCAAATTACCTATTATATTTACATATCTATCCTATATTATTGGTGCTTCAAAGTTTGATTTATAAATCTTCAAAAATTCAAGATTTTATTCATTTATCCGAGTGATAATAATGATTAAGGAAATAGTACTTAAAAATATTTGACACATTTTAAAAATGAAAATACATATTAATTTTCTAGTTTTTGTAAAGTCTTCAGCTATTTGAATTGATAAAACTTTTAAAATATCATGCCTAATTCTCTGATTGCTCTAATTTTATCTGACAAAACATATTTGATTTAACCATATAATGGTCATTAATGGTGGGGTGCCAGAATTTTCCTGACGATGCCAACAATTAGGAATTTAGAGTTAAGTTGGCATTACAGTGGATTTTTCCAGCATTTCAATCAAACTTAAGAAATGACCAATCAGAATTCAAAATTTTTTTATTTTTTTATCTTTTATTTTTGGTATTTTTTTAGATTCTGTATGAATTCTTCTTTAAAACAGTGTTTATTTGATGGAAATTGGTTGAGTGTTAGTGAAGTTATGAATATTTAATCCATTGGATATCAGCCATGTAGATTTTGAGAAAATGGCTTCCAAAGATTCCAAAATCAATAGTTATTATTAAGATTTGTATTTTAAGAGCAATTTTAATATACTTTTCAGTAAGATTTAGTGATTGATATTTTGCAGAAATGTTCTTGAATATATCTTTTATAAAATGCAAAAACATGACAATTTTCAAAATTCTGATTCTGAAAATTAAGCTTAATCATTTTAAAATTGATTTTAAGCCCCGATACATCAGGATTGCTTGATATCAAGACACAGAATAGACCTTTCGTCTAAGCCCATATACATCAATTTCCTGAGTAAATTTATTACTTGATCTGCTTTACAAGGAATCAACACGGTCCATTCCGCACTATCAACTTTTATGTAAAAAACAAATTGTCTGATTTGCCCATATATGGCCAGAGCTTTCATATAGTACCAAGAATTCCATAACTTGGAAATGTAGTTGAACATATAGTGTGGTAAGAATATGATACTTTGTACATAAAACATTATTACCTATGATTCCTATCGTATAATCTACAACATATGTATAAGTACTAAAAAATCATGTATGGAATAATATCAATATTTGTGGCAAAGACAAGCCAAACCAGTCACTCGTCGCAAAAATCGATTTTGAGTTATTAATACAGTGTTAGCGAGTAAAATAATAGCTATAAAATGGTAAAAGAATCATTCAAATTGGAAATTTCCTTATGAAGTTACAAGCGTTTAAACATACAGCTGTTTAAAGAACAATATATGAGAAATCAGCCTTCAAAGTTTATGATTTCAGGCATTTCTCATGCAGAAACTATCATCAAATCCTTAAAAATGGGGAAAATAACAGCATAGAATGATGTATAGATATGTAAAGATTAGTTTAGTGCAATAAA
>NW_022739007.1:0-575 GCF_011630105.1 Anneissia japonica
GGAAATCAGGTTAGCTCCGTCCCCGTCGGTATAATATCAAATGGTGTATTATAAAACAATAATCAATGATTTGTATTTCTGCAATGGAAGGATTAGTTTTATGAGTTGAAAGAATGATTTATTGGACACGCATCGTTGAATACAGTAGTTCAGTCTTTCAAAAAAAATATATTCTTTCCATTACACTTAAAAATAAATTTAGGGTTCCAAGTGACAACGTCACGAAGCCGACTGGATTCAATCAATGGTAGTCTTAGTCTAGTAGGAACGGGGGTTCCCATGCACCCACAGGATATATTTTTTAACTAACATTTTTGTAATCCTCAAAATATCTGTTGAACAAATTTTGATGTTCCCATCGAAAACAAATGTCCAATAGGGTAGTTTGGCGCCATTTTGGCGGCCATCTTGGATTTTGAATGAAAATCAATTATTTGCATAATTCATTAACTGAAAATCATATAAAATCAAATTAACCTCTAAATGTATATAGTAAGCAGTGTTTAAGTTCTTAATACAAAACATTGACCTCGCATTTACATTTGACTGCCATATTGGCGGCCATTTTTTATTTT
>NW_022739008.1:0-1000 GCF_011630105.1 Anneissia japonica
AGTTTCTCTAGGCTATCGTCTAAGGCGCAAAGGGTGACGGGAGATAGATAAAATATGTCTTTACTAACCTCTTTGTGAACGGAAACGATGTCTGCCGGCAGGTTTCTTTTGCATTCGTCCTTCTCTGATCTCGATGAATTCTCGCATCTTGAGCGACGGTCGGCAACCTTTCGATCGAAGCTTTTGCGGTTGTTCCGACGAATAGTCTGCGACGTTAAGGAATGCTTCTCGGGGATAATGCTGCGACTTCGGTTGATCCCGTAACGGTTGTTTCTGCGCCGGTTCGTTCTTCGGCGGTTGTTCCTGCGGCGGTTTGAAAGCTGGCGTTCGATCGTGTTATCGTTGTACCAAGAGTACATCTCGATCATCTTCTACGAAACGAATTTGAATGGTTTAATTTCCCTCGGTGTAACTTAAATAAGGTGTACTGCGCTGACGTCATGGGTACCTGATTTCGTCATCGGTTCCTGACAAAGGGGGCGCCGTGTACGACGTCATGCGTACTGGGGCGATCGTCATCATGCGCCGACGTCATCGGTTCCTGAATAAAGTATTATTATGATAGGATGACGTCATGGTCCCCCTATCGAAGCATATAAAAGAGAACTTGGGTCGAGTCCTCAAGACTTCAACGAACTCTACTCATTCGATGCAAGATGGACAGCGAAGGATTTGTCACGTGCCCCTTCTTCCGAGACCACCGGGTCAAGTGGTCCCGATTTCATCGCCACTTCTGCAAATGCAAGGCACGATACGATGGAGACGAAGAAATATAACTTTGCCGTTTGGGGTGTCTTACCGGCGTGGAGATAAGCAAGATGGCCGAACACGAGGAAATATGTTCGATGAGGCAGCTATACGTCCAACCTTCAAGTTCGCCGACGAGGCACGGAAGTCTCGCCCTCCCGACTTACGGGGAATATCGAGAGCCGGAAGAATACTGGGACCTAGAATGGCAACCTGAAATGTAAGTGACTCTCTTTCCCCCTCTTCTCGTTTC
>NW_022739009.1:0-717 GCF_011630105.1 Anneissia japonica
GAATTTCAAATTTGACGTGTATATGTAGAGTTGGGCCGGTGTAGATGCAAATTAGGTATTATGTGCTTTTGAGTAGGAATTTGGCACGGTGTCTGCATTTTGAAAGGAGTTCATGCCTTTTGTTCAAAGTAGATTGTTTGTCTGCATAAATTATATGAAACTTTTCTGCGTTGCATAGATTGCATCGCTTTGTTTTGGGTGAGTAGGATGAGGCTCTATCAATAATGGACCATTTGATATTGTATTGTGTTTTGCTGTCTTTTAGTTTCCATTTTGATATTGTATTGTGTTTTGCTGTCTTTTAATTTCCATATGAATCATGGAAACTAAAAGACAGCAAAACACTGTCTTTTAGTTTCCATATGAATTATATGGAAACTAAAAGACAGCAAAACACAATACAATATCAAATGGTCCATTATGCCAAATTCCTACTCAAAAACACATAATACCTAATTTGCATCTACACCGGCCCAACTCTACATATAAACGTCAGATTTGAAATTCCCTTCACTCTTGGAGATTTCCTAGTGCATGAAACAGCCTGTAGAGTGAAATTACAAGTTATTTTACTTATTTTTAGTATTATTATTATATACATCATCAAAGAAAGGTAAATAGAGTGTTCTAATAAAGGACATAATAATACATAGTGTAGCATAGCTCGCAACGAATGTAGTCCTGTAAATAAATGAATAAAGAAATTGTGTAATAAAA
>NW_022739010.1:0-506 GCF_011630105.1 Anneissia japonica
GAATTTTCTTGCAAAGTGCTCTGTAGAAGCGTTATTTGACGGATATTTGAGCTACATAAAAATAGTCTATGCATTTTGCAAAAAAAAGAAAAAAAAACAAAACAAAAAATAAATCAATAAATAAATAAAATAAAAATAAATAAATAAATAAATAAAAAATAAATCATAGAACTGTTTGAATTGGCCTTTGATTACTAATTTTCTTTGTTCCTTTATGTATTTTGTATATTTTCATTATTTGAATTTTAGATTAATCAACTGTAAATAAATTTTAACAAAGTTTTACTAATTGAAGTTTTATATTGACTGTAAATAAATAAATAAAAATAAAAATAAATAAATAAATAAATAAAAAATAAATCTTAGAACTGTTTGAATTGGCCTTTGATTACGAATTTTCTTTGTTCCTTTATGTTTCTTTGTTCCTTTATGTATTTTGTATTTTTCATTATTTGAATTTTAGATTAATCAACTGTAAATAAATTTTAACAAAGTTTTACTAATTG
>NW_022739011.1:0-2505 GCF_011630105.1 Anneissia japonica
GCATGTTTTTATTGACATAGGAATCAGTTACATTAAAATTCGAACTAATTTATAGCAATAATTTGCAATGCAAATACAATTCCTAAAAATATGAAATGAGGAGAAATGTAATTCAAACCACAGTAGTGTTTTATGTTCCATATATTATTTCATGATGTAATGTTAATGGCCAAATTTTATTGTTACTATTGAGCATTATATTTGGATGGATGTAGCTTGAATAGAAAACGAATTACAATTGAGGGTACACGTTATGGTATAGATTAGAATCCAATATAACAGTACATAAAAAACAAAGAAAAACAAATCCCTGTGGTTAAGGGTAAAAATTGTATACCCATGTCCACTCTAAGGATTCAGTGGAGAAAATTCTGGTCTATTGCTGAAAAGGTGTCAAAATGTAAAGTTTAATGATTTTTTTTCTTTTTTAAGACTGCTGTAGCAGTTTGGACACAAATAAAACAAATGAAGTGTTCCCTTTAATAGGAGTTAATTAATCATTTGGTACGCTCAGTATGTGTCTCCGTCCTCTTATTAAATAAGAGTTGGCCGTAGTGTTAAAAGATAATTATATTGCCCCTCATTTCACGGAAAAGTATCCCCTTAATAGGTGTGTCCCAAAGGAGATTTCTACTGTAATAGCCCACAATTTGGCCTATATTAACTATTATTATTTAAGGCCTTTGAAAATCTCAATTTATCAACCAAACCTACGTCACGAGGGCTGCTTCCGTATAGACCCTCTGTCAGTGAAAGTGACTCCTTGGAACAAATTATTTCAAATTCATGGATCTGCCACTGATATGAAATCATTTATTTCGTCGTTAAAACACTTAGGAAATTTCGTCGTCAAAAATAATGACAAACATAATTAAAAACGATCAAATCTGAAAATCAACAATGGAAATGGCGATTTCAAGAAAAATCAGGGTGCACATTTTTAAATTCACAGATTTTTATGCTCAAGTTAATAAGTTTTTAAAAAATGAGTTTTGGTCAAGAAAGGCTAGTCAAAATAAATATATTTTTAAGTAAAATAAAAGAATGATTTCACCAGCTAGGCGAAATATTTATGTAGGCCTATTAAAAATATTTTTTTGATTTCTGAATGAAATTGAAATTCTTGGTTTTGATTTACTTTGTTCATGAAGTTAAAAAGTATAACTATTAATATTTTAGGCCTGTTACATGAACTTGCAAGTAAATATGGAAGTATACAACTGTAGATTTTGTGCTGTTACTGTACTTTGTAAGTTATGTTTTTTAAATATTACAGGATATACCGTATCCTTAGTACCAAGTACATTTTTATTATGAATCATTATTGTTACAATTTTAGTCAAAAAAGATGGTTTTTAAACGACAAAAAAAAACCCCTTAAATGTCGAACCTTCTCTATACATCAACAATATACTAGGGAGTTGTTACAGTGACGATAATGCAAAGTAACCTTAAACTTTCCATGAAAAAAAAATAGAAATGTAAAAGCCCCGGTGAAATATAGCATTTATATATAAATCCCAAAACTGAGCAGAGATTTAGACATACACACACACAGATAGACATAGATTACTTTATTCGTCATGAGTTTAAAATATTAGTCTCATGAAAAATATTTTCCTTGGCAGGACAAAAACATAAAGAATGAATTTCTTGTGTGTAACCAGCAACTACTACTATTGTAAATCCCGAATATATTATTGATAACTTGATAGGGGCAATGTGGGTAAGTCTTTTAAGATTGAGTGGAGTTGGAATAAAGTGATGGATAGCTATTTAGGAAAACCTCAATCCCGAGTTGAAAATTAAGTATGTCACTGTCAGTACAAAAAATCCTTACAAAGTTTTTGGCATATAGGCTTTAAATCCCTGGTATTTGGTGGAAATAGGATGAGGGAAATTACAGAGAAAACACATATACTCCTACAGGATTAGTCAATCCAGGAAGTTGTTGTATGGACGCCTGAGTAGGTAACAATATTTTGCTAGGCGAGAACAATGAGAAGCAAACATAAGAAACAAGGTCAATTATGATAGAAACGAAGTATGTAGTTTTCCTTTGTGAAAAAATGCCTATTTCAGGAAACGCTACTTTACATACAGTTAAACTTGCACAAAGTAAAGGCAGACGTGACATATTACCAGTCTCCAACAACTTAAACGTCAGGTGGCCCTGCAAAATAAATACGGCCTCAAAGTGCTACATTGTCAGAGCTTCTCGGCCTCTGGACCCAGAACATACGGGCCTGTAAACAACCTAATAGATGAAAATATATACTTTACAACTTTAGCATGCTACTTAAAACCGTCAGCTCCCAACAAAATAATTGAAAATAAGTAGTGGTGCCAGTTGCGGAGGCGTATTCCCGTCAGAATGACTTTCAAAGGAGAACTCAACACATTCGTTAGTGAAAAATAATCATATGTAACCTTTACAGTATATGAGGCTGTACGATCGATTACGGGCCTTAAGCATTTCAAGTCACTAAATTGTTAGAGCTTCCA
>NW_022739012.1:0-925 GCF_011630105.1 Anneissia japonica
TATATACCCCATACGTCGTCTGATTGGAAGAAGCGGGGCAACAGAAAGTACTATTCCCCTAAAAACCGGGTACTTTTTAACCTGTCGCGCGATGTGCAAACTCTAGGCCCACTACATCGCCCTGCTGCCGGTAAAGGGGACTGCGACCTCTACGACGAGATTATCCCCTGACCGCGTCACTCATCGAGTAGACGATAAACAATGTGGAGGCTGTTCGTTTCGAGACGAAGGAGGACTAGCCTAGGGCTAGGATTACTTCTTGATGAAGTCGATAGCAATAGCACCAAAAGACAAATTAAATATGTCATCAATATTCAACAAATATATTGCTAGACGACGGGTGCTGTTGAAATTGAGGAAATAAGCAAAGAAAAGCTAGACACACTCTTTGATTGCCTACCTAGAGGGGGATTATGACCGGTTGAGCCGCCGGTAATTTCTATGGAACGCCAAGCACGTCTCTCAGTGAATGTAGTCGGCTTGCCGATGTCATCAGTGAATGACCCCCCCCCCCCTCCAAGCTACATAGATACCAGCTGCATAATTCATCCCACAGTCTTGTCAGTCGTTGATTTGCTCGTATTGCCGTTCGTGATGTATAAGTTGTGTAATTGAAAATTAGAATTTTGATTATTTTATGTACTACATTTTTATAAAAATAAATGAAGTTGTATAATTGCAAAATGTGTTTATTTACGTTTGGTTTGCGGCGTATTTCAATTAACTTATTCGTTATTTGTACTATTTGTACTATAAATTATTTAATTAAATTATTTATTATATATAAGTTTAACAAATAGTACAAAAATAAAAATATATGAATTATAAAAACATAGTAAATACTGTATAATAACATAGGCCTAACACATTTAAATTTATTGTTTATAGTCATGCAAAATCGTATTAAAAATGTAATAACTTGATT
>NW_022739013.1:0-1377 GCF_011630105.1 Anneissia japonica
CTCTGAATTCGCTTCTGGATGGTGACGAATGTGGTGGTGGTGGTGGTGGTGATGATGATGACAATGATGACAGTGACATTGATGATGATGATGATAATGATGATGAAGATGATGATGATGATGATGATGATGATGATGATGATGATGAAGACGATGATGGTGATGATGAAGATAATGATGATGATGATGATAGTGATTATGATGATGATATGAGGATGATCATGAGGATAACGTCAATGATGTGACTTGCTGTTCGCAAATATTTCACTATATTTCTATAGTTCTTTACCGAAGATGAGCCAGCATTGGTGGCGTGGATTAAGGCAGTACAAATAGCGACCAACAAACCAACTGGTAAGAATTTCATCACCAAACGTTTCATCATATACAGTTAGACAATGCCGTTTCGTAGTTCGGCAAACCAGTGGGTTTGGTGGAGCTCTCCTTTTTCGCAAATACTTTTCATGTTGTCTTTGTTGTCTTTGTGATTTTTCATTTTTCTTTAACGAAATGAATGATATTAAATGTAGTGACACGGTATTGTTATGGCAACATTATTTTCTTCAGATAGTGATGGGGACGAAGAGATAAACAAAGAAAAGGAGGAAGAAAGAACAATGGTACAAGAAGACAGCTTGTATGCAACTCCACTCGATGAGGACGAAACAACAGAAAATGGTAGGCAGAATCTGAAATCTATAGAAAATCCAAAAGATATCAAATTTAGCCTAAATATTTATCCCGTCATGGAAGTAACACACATTTAAAAACACCAAGCTTATTAATTGCAATATTGGCAAAAAATCACAAACTCTAACAAATATAGCCTATGGTAATTAAAACCTAGTAAAAACATAGAAACGGTAAACTGAAATTTGCAGGTATTTTTTTTTCTTTTGTTGACCAAAGGTCATTTATTCACAATTAAATATCATTCATTTACAATTTTTGATGAATACATGCATTAATGTACAACTCTATCAAACTCATAATAAATACAATATACTAATTATTACAATGAAATAATGAATGATCAAGTCAACAGCGAAATAATAATCATATTGCTTAAAATAATCAGAATGTAATAACAGTGTAAATATATAATATGAAAAATAACTCCAAAAAACTATTAAATAAGTAATTGGAACCCAGAATTTTCTAATTTTTATGGGACGTAAGTCGACCCCAGAATCAATTATACCAATATTTTATGTGACGCCCATAAAAGATAAATACAATACTGCAAATGATCGCCCATAAACACTATCCACAAACACACATAATAATATATCCATATATAAACATACACACTTATATACACACACACAAACAAATACACCTACATATACACACCCACATACACCCCCACACACACAC
>NW_022739014.1:0-552 GCF_011630105.1 Anneissia japonica
GACGAATTCCGAAGGGAAGTACGGTCCGACGTCCGACGGGTTGACTATCCGAAAGCGCACTTCGAGCTCGTCGCAATCGTCGTCAAATTCGTTGTCGAAACTTCGGGAGCTCTCCCGAAACGGTTTGGGCAGTTTGCACGGAAACGATCTCGGCCGAGGTGGAGGCGGCGGTTGCGAGGACGACTGCCGATCTTCGCAATCGTCCGCGGAGTCTTCGGCGAAGGTCCTGCCCTCCCGATCGAAGAGCAATTCTGCGAAGACGTCGACGATCGGCGTCGAACTGCGAAACGGACTTCTCACGAAGTCGGATCTCGGGTGGCAGCACAGCAGAATCCTGGCGCACGTCAGGAATCTAGAAAAGCAATCGGACGAACGATTCCACTCGGCGTTTCTCCCGTTCACGACGACGACGTTCTCGAAGTACGTCGTGCCCTTCTTGGCGCCGGTCGGCGGACGGCGGTTGGCGCCGTCCGCGTCCCTCGGGTGTACGGAAGCCAGCACCAACGGAAAGGTCGAGAGACTGGTGACGTAACCTTCGTTCTGCCTGCTGGC
>NW_022739015.1:0-2288 GCF_011630105.1 Anneissia japonica
ATATGTATATGAATAGGCCTATATATATTATATGTAGGCATATATATATTTCAAAATCAATATAAGTATATAGTTATACGAATATATATTATTTAGATAGGGCCTATAGGCATATATTCATTTCATATATATAAATATGTATATATGAAATTATATATGAAATGTATATATACGGTATATCTATATAGGCCTATAATAATATTGATATTTACATATTATAAGCATATACACATATTATACAAGATGTTGCCTCAACCTCAAAGAGAACTGTTGTATAAATATAATATTGTTTCTTCATAAAACTGTAGGCCTATAGATAATAAATATAAAACTGATAATATACATGACTGATAACAATAGTATAATTTATATTAATTATTAATGATATTTCAGGAGGGGCTGCCAGATTTCTCCTATTTTGCTCCAGACTGTTTTCACTTTAGTGCTAAAGGGCATGCCGCCGCCGGCGTTGACCTGTGGAATAATATGGTGAGTAATGAAGCACAAACGTATAATTAAGTTGTATTCTCTTCAGACGAACGTTAATAACAACTTATTAAAAATAATTTCTAACAAGGTTTTAATAAAAGAATGTCAATATATTTTTGTTCAGATGGAACCGATAGGATTGAAGCGAACGGAATGGATGCCTAATGGTCCTATGTCATGTCCGACTGAGGTTGGTGTTCTTTTTATAAACACTAGTAGTTCCAATTGCGCATGCCACGTCGAAGGCCGAAGCATTTATAATAAATAAACAATTATATTATTATATGTATATTATGTGTTGTTAATATTACGGTTGCAATACGCAGTAGTCATATAATATGCAACAAAAGTTTTAATTAATAAAACGCAGCAAAATGCACACTATACATAGGCCTACGGCTTATTACATTTTGATAATATCATCCATAAATACGCCACTTTCCGTTACTATGCAATATAAATTAACAAATCTATCTGCCACTGCCAAACATTTTATGATCAATTTCACGTCGATTTACCAATCTTGATGGCATTTGTTAAGTGGAGAACATTAAAATGTCTCATTCACAGGATGACGTTATGAATACGTTCGATTCTGCATTGATTATCTTAGCAAACGTAAACACCCTGGACTCTACTATATGTAGTTGCTTGTGATAAAGTGCGAGGGCTTCATTTACATTAGTCGCGTGTGAATTTGTGTATGAAGTAGCGCACTTGGTGGAAGAATTGACCTTTCCGGAGTGCCAATCAAACTTACCAATTGACCAATCAGAACAGGGCCAGAAAAACCCGCTTGTCCCCACAAAACACATTGTGGGACTTTGGCAACAATACCGTACCCAAGGGGCGGAGCTTAGGGAACGTGCCACCAATCCATCTTGAAACCTCTCAAATATTGAATTAAACCATTGAATTGTATATTTAAAAGGGTCAAACGCCCTGTCCAGACTATCAACTTATATTTGTCAAAAACATGTGACATGCCTAAATATGGTCATGATGACATCAAATCATGACGTATATAGGCACATCATGACTATATATGGGCATACAGCAGTTTTTTGTCAAAGAAAATTTGATAATCTGCGAGAGCTTTATAACAATAAGACACAGCTTGAAGGAAAGCAATTGTTGCTGGTTTAGGGCCGTTTTTAATACGAAATTATTTAAATTGATTTCGAATCCATGCCAATATTAACGGTATTATGCGTCTCTTACATTTCAATATTGCGTATGCATGCTTGGGTAAATATAATCATCCTGATCGTCCTATCATGTGATTGGTTAAATTATGACACACAGCGCGTAACCTCATTTTCATGTAGATGTGCAGGATAATACGCACAGTACGCGGAATCCATGGCGTCATGTGACTTCTCTCTATCATATGTTGCCAGTAGTGCACCATGACCCGTTCCTCCTCTTCAACCTGTCCCAGTGCATCTGTCCTTCTGCCCTCTGTCCGATTTATTTTATGCACATGTTATGCTATGGTATGTTATCTCATTACTAGGACTAACGAACGTTAAATGTTGAATATTGGGGTCGACCTTTAGTTTCGAAGCACAGCGTAGCAAACTATTACTTCTACGTTGTCAGTTGTACAATACAAACTCTGAAGGAAAAAATATCTGTTTTGAGTTTTCACCTCATAATATCAAATGATTATAAAAAGTCATAATTATTAAAATAGGCCTATAACTATATTATAATTTATAATTATGTAGTGTGGCTGAACCTCGACAGAGATACGAAATTAGTAAACAAAAGCTAAACTTAAACGAAAGAAATAGAAC
>NW_022739016.1:0-235 GCF_011630105.1 Anneissia japonica
AATTTTTGACTTTCCGCCATATTTCGAGAACTTTTCAGAAAAACTTCAAACTTTCGTTGGAATAGAGTTTGTTTCAGACTATCTCACTTTACCTAACAAAAAAAATAGTAATTTGACTCAACTTTTTAACATTGTCACTTTTTGCACAAAAGTGCTTATCTCGCCGAGTTGAGATCTTAGTGCAAATTTTTGACTTTCCGCCATATTTCGAGTACTTTTCCGAAAAACTTCAAAC
>NW_022739016.1:305-533 GCF_011630105.1 Anneissia japonica
CCTAACCCCAACCCTAACCCTAACCCTAACCCTAACTCTAACCCTAACCCTAACAAAAAAAATTACATTTTTGACTCAACTTTTTAACATTGTCACTTTTTGCACAAAATTGCTTATCTCGCCGAGTTTAGCACTTAGTGCAAATTTTTGACTTTCCGCCTTTTTTCGAGTACTTTTCCGAAAAACTTCAAACTTTCAATGGAATAGTGTTTGTTTCAGCCTATCTCA
>NW_022739017.1:0-584 GCF_011630105.1 Anneissia japonica
AGGATGGACAATAAAGATTGGTTGAGTCAGTTGTTGACCGGAGGGAACGAGTGCAAGTTGCAGAGCGAACCTTAATTAATTCGGAAATGTATTGTGGTGATAACTTGTGAATTGATTTGTAAACATATAAAAGTACTTTGAATTCAATACGCTGTTTCACTGGCAACCAATGAAGACGACGAAGAGTAGGGGTGATGTGATGGAATTTAGGTGTCCCAGTGACAAGACGAGCAGCGATATTCATCAAAGCTGCAGCTTTCTAATTGATGTTAATGGTATTCCGTAAAGGACTCCATTACAATAATCCAATCTTGATGTAACCAATGCATGTACAAGTTTTGATGTAGCATCTTCATTTAAAAAACGCCTAACTGCCTTGATGTTGCGAAGATGGAAGGATACTACTCTGCATGTGTTTGTAATATGTCTAATCATGGATAGTGTGGAGTCAAACGTTGCACCGATATGTCGCACCTCAGAAGATGGAATGATGTAGGTGTCTCCCACGCGGATGTTTTTAATGATGGGTACATTTAGACGGCGTTTAGGCTTTATATACAGCACTTCTGTCTTGTCTGTATTGC
>NW_022739018.1:0-1054 GCF_011630105.1 Anneissia japonica
TGGCATTCCGTCCATGATTCCTGCCAGGAAGGGTAAAATCAAAGCAAAGTGTACGATTCCCATATTTAAGCAGTATTGTTTCCACAAGGAGCATTGGTATAACATGTATTCAATGTACACATATGAATTGTTTGTAATATTTCTGTCAAAAATTGGATTATTGGTACAAATACAAAAGCATTATGCTCTTATTTCAGGTCGAGCACCGTTTAGTGATAGATAGAACCGTAAAGTCAACATGCAGGAATAATGCAGTCAATATTTAACGCTATGCCAATGAATAGCCTAATCAGGAAACGGAAAAGACAAAAACACTGATACCTCCAGAGAGATAGTAAATCGCTATTGATTGGAGCAAAGGCGTTTGGACAGGTCTAAAAGATGACGAGTCTTTTCTACAAGTCGTCATTTCCTCTCTTTACCAGGTCAGTCGGGCCACCTACACGTACGCTATAAGTATTGTCTACAAAATGTTACTCATCCGCCTCGAGGTGCAATAAATAAGGGCAGGGTACTGCAAAAACAGCATGCTTCACATCAGTTAGCGTAAGCCCTACATCACCCTAAAGACCACTTAATAGATTATGAATATGTCGAAAGTATATATATATATATTATTACTATATATATATATATATATATTATTTATATATATACATATATTATATATTATATATAGGCCTATTTATTATATATATAGTATATATAATGTTTACATAAAGACAGAAAGTCTAAACCGTCTTGCGGTAATGCATTTTGTTGAAGAATATATGCCTAAATTGCAAACTATAAAGAAGAGCAATCTGAAAAAAAAAAAGAAATCCCTCAAATATGTGTACATTATACATATATATGTGCCATTGGCCGATAGACTCGTGGTACTTGTAGTTATAGCTAATTCAATTTAACGCTACATCCACATTGCAATTTCAAATACTACAAAACCAATAACTCTGAGCACGTGATTATTTATGAGTGAAATACTACTATCTATTACTTTCCGTTCACATAAACTTATAAAAACTTATTATGATAACAATTATTCGTATCTTCA
>NW_022739019.1:0-804 GCF_011630105.1 Anneissia japonica
ATGGACTTGATCGACTGCGCGCTCGCCGATTACGTCGTGGTAGCTCCGCTGAAATGCTTGCAACCCTACGACACAGACCCTGAACGCATCGTCGAGGACCTGGCCGAGCTCGGAAGTTTGCTGTTCGGAGCATTGTGTTTGGAAGACGTCAGACGCTGTTACAGAGTCTGTCTCCAGTTGAAAGAAGCCTGTCAGACGCAACCGAAATTTGCGTATTATTTCATGGACTGTAAAGAAACTTTGAAAAACATTGTATGGGGTGTACCGTTGTAGGGGAGATACATCGTTTGTCGTTATAATCTTTAAAGAAAATATTTGTATTCGTTAAAGAAATATTTCTTGTTTGCAATCGAAAATTAAAAAAATAAGTCTTACATCAAAATTGTCGTACACTTTGTCGTTTTTTTTATTTTCTTTGATCGTGTCATCCAACAGCCTACATATGTCTTTTTATAGGAGCGCAAATATTGTCAGAGCTACCACTCTTTCAGCTACCACGAGAAAGTGCGCTTGCACACAGATTTCTTTAATTAACATTTTTTGTAGCCACTGATGTACAACATATTGGGTCTTTTTATTATAAACGTTCCTTGGCAAAACAACGTATGTTTGCATGTTTGAAACTTAGTAATAAGTTTTTGAAATTGTGCATGATGGTACATATGTATATATTGGGATATTAATTAAACCATTCGATTATTGCAAAGTTATTAGCGATATTCACATATACGTTGTTTTGCTTTAATGAACATCAGTAACGAGTTTGTTTTTTTTGCCAAACTCCATCGACTCAAAAACAGTTTT
>NW_022739020.1:0-906 GCF_011630105.1 Anneissia japonica
TTGGTGTTATCCTAGTATGTATTCCTACACAAGTCAGTTGAAATCACATTCATTGTAATATTTTAAAATGATATATGCCAATTAGTGACTAAAAATACATTTTTTTGACATTTTGACCCCATTTTCCAAGGCCATGTATTGGTTCTGAGGGTCCTATTATATATTTTCGTATTTGTTGTACAGTTCTGTGCATTTTGACACCAAGATTAACATTATACCATAGAGTGTTCCAGAGGTACATTTTTTAGTATTTTAGACCAGGGTCAATAACCTTTGACCCCTCATAAAAAATTTTCCCCACCCCCTAGCCCACCTAACGTTTTTTTTTGTGTGTATTCTGGCATGCATCCCTACACAAATCAGTTGAAATCTGTTTCCTTCTAATTTTTTCACAGATTGGCTCAAACTTGCGGGGTTAATTTTGGGATACTAGAGGCGGTGTTTAGTAATAATAATATAATTTTAGGTAAGAACTACTTACGTACTTCAGAAAATTCTTAAAAGGAATCGCGCCATCTACGGTAATCATCACCATTAGAAAGAAAAAAAAAAAACATGGCACCAGAAACAACAATGTTTTATGTAATGTTGATTGTTACTAGGTAATTGTAATGATGTAACAGACTCAGTAGGCCTAATAACATGAGAATATTGTTGCAATGATGTGTTACACAAAGTAGTCCTATGCCAACTGCACTCTGGCTGAATAAAAGTTGTTGCATTTATGATGGACGACAGGCTACTGGTAGCTATTATCACATGGTATCAGAAGTGAGATCAGAAACTAAGAGACCAGGGGCGGATCCAGAGATATCCGGGGGGGGGGGGGGGGGGGGGGGGGGGGGTAGTGTGAAAGTTGAGCCGATTGAAATAACACTATCCCAGGGGGTCCGGGAAAATTCCCCG
>NW_022739021.1:0-593 GCF_011630105.1 Anneissia japonica
TGAAGTTTGACGTGTATGCAAAAAGTCCCAGATTCGAGTCCATGCCTTGGTTGAATATGAACAAAAAAGACTTCAAAAGCATAATATGTTGTAAACTTCAGGTTATTCCAAACGTTTCGTCGGTTAGGGCTTCATCAATGGACTAACATCGTATGTTACAGTCGAATGACTATGCATTGACTACTACTATTTGTCTTCACATCTATATGTAAATCTCAGTATATGAATGTGTGAGCGATATTCATTAATATGTGTGATCAGGTATATTCCTATATATCTGATACATAAACATATATAGGGTCTATATAGGGGTAATTTTGTCTGGTTTCAACGATAATGAATAAAGTGGTTACTTTTTAAAGATAAGCCAATTATATTTCAATTTATTCAAAATTGCCTCCAAAAAATGGAGGGTATAAAAAGCAAACAAAAATATTAAAGCACATTAAAATACATAAAATCATGTGCTTAGGAATGAGTAATTGATACAATAATAATTATTCAATATGTGTATATATATACATATACATATATATATATGACCATAATGCCAATTGGAGCGACAAAAATCGCAAAGATAAAGAGAATCACTG
>NW_022739022.1:0-776 GCF_011630105.1 Anneissia japonica
GCTGAGAAAAATAAATATCATGATCTGCTTTAGCTACGGCACCATTAAAGAGACGTGGTCAGAAATTTCGTAATATAATATATATTTAAACGCTATAAATTAAACCTACCTTCGTACGTCAAAATCAAGAGACCTCGATTTAGCCCCATATTGTCTGTGGTTGCCATCTCTGATATTTGTCTAGCACTAAATTGTGTCAGTGCATTGCCTTTCGCAATCCCTTGCTCAGTTGCAAAATGTATTGCGGCCGTTGATTTTGCTGCTGCTCCCACTGAAGAGAAATCAAATGCATGTGCCATTAGCCCTTGTGGCATATCTTTTTTTCCCCCCACTTTTTTCTATGGAACGCCAAAAGGACAAAATACAATTGGCAGCAGTGCAAAACTGAGAGTCAGCAGCGCAAAACTGAGTCACCAGTGCAAAACTAAGAGTCAGCAGTGCAAAACACAGGGTCACAGTGCAAAACTGATTAGTGCATAACACAGAGTAACAGTGCAAAACCGAGAGTCACAGTGCAAAACTGAGAGTCACAGTGCAAAACACACTTTATTAATTTGGAGGGACATATTCCATTTTTTACCTACCAACTCATTACGTTTTGAGTGAAATAAAATTATGAATTAAAATAGCAATATCTTGAGTACAATCGCTGTATATTCCAATAAATATTGCATTTACTCCTTTTCAAATAAAGTTTTAAACAATTACTTTGTGTGTTAGTGTCATTTAACTCTGTAAAGATGTTTTTAAATACTTGTATAAAATAAAATTACTTA
>NW_022739023.1:0-623 GCF_011630105.1 Anneissia japonica
TGCAAATATTAACAGCAGAGTGCTCAATGGTAGTGAAACCAGAGCGAATTAAAGACAAAAAATGAGAGGTTCAACAGTAGCTTTGAGTAGACATATTTAGGCCCTATTACTATTTAGTTTCGTGCTACACATACATGGTGCAGCACTCTTTAGATAAAATTGTCTAATGACTAAGATTATCACAGATTGATTAATCGTAAGACTGAGCATGTGCAGAGTAAATTCGGTATTACAAAGGCAGCGGTAGACTGTGATCATTAAGTAATTAACGAAGGATTAAATGGCAATGAATGATTAAATGACAATGAATGATAAACTTTATAATGATCGTAAATTGCACTAGAGTTTGGTTGGGTGATTGCACTATCATAGGCCTAATCATCCAACCAAACTCTACTTTTACGATCATTATAAAGTTTATCATTTATTGTCATTTAATCCTTCGTTAATTACTTGATGATCACAGTCTACCGCTGCCTTTGTACTACCGAATTTACTCTGCACATGCTCAGTCTTACGATTAATCAATCTGTGATAATCTTAGTCATTAGACAATTTTATCTGAAGAGTGCTGCACCATGTATATGTAGCACGAGACTAAATAGTAATAAAAATGTCTAATC
>NW_022739024.1:0-692 GCF_011630105.1 Anneissia japonica
TCGACCTTCTCAATTACGTACCCTTTGGTCTAGAAGGCGTTCGTAATTAAGAAAAATCGTAATTGAGAAGTATGAAAAAATAGCGCCCTCTATCGAGAAAAATAACGGAAACATAGATTTTTTAACCATGTGTGTGCGCTTAACGATCGTCACGGCCTATTGGTATGGTCTATGACTGGTTTAAGTTTACACAGAATATTTACAATGTACAGGACTTCGTAGCAAACAAAAACAAATTCTAAACTATTCTATATTATTACTGTATAGACGAACCTCTCTCCAAAATCAAGAAGAACTCCTCATGGGTAACGATCATTCGTTTAACCATATGCTTGTTGCGCAGATGGATTTATGCTTTGCGCTGATTGGCTATGCACGCTCCAGGGTTTTAGCATTGTGAACCAGCCGCCACACTGCTGCCAGCCTTTGATCGCGAGTGCGCAATACACGAACGAACGTATAAGACGTGATTCAAACAGATAAATTAAAAATGCATAAGATTTAAACAAATAAAAAAAACAACCACATTAGACGGACATGAACGAATTTATGAACGATATGACGGACAAGATTTAAAAAAAAATTAAATAACGAAAACATAAGACGGACATGAAAAAATTCATAAATGAACGAACGTATAAGACGGACATGATTCAAACAATAAAACAAAGCCAACATAAGACTGACATTTC
>NW_022739025.1:0-530 GCF_011630105.1 Anneissia japonica
GCGCCAAATGTACTCTGATTATTTAACAAAATTATATATTCGCACCTCAGCGAAAGCCTCAAATATGGTGGGGCTGAGGTGGAGGTGAACTCGCGGATTTGAAGTAGGTAAAGTAGAGTACTTACATTAAAGACAATGTTTTCAAGTTTTATTTTTTATGGTACATCACACATTAATTTTATCTCTATGGTTGCCGAAAGTTGCTGATAAAAGATCATGAGAAATAATGGTGAGGTGATGAAGTTTACTGTATTAGAGTGTCATTTTCGGCCATCTAGAGACACCATTTTCCTCAAATGTTTGCACCTCATCCCAAACCATGGTGGGAATAAGGTGGGTGTGTTCTCACGAAATTCCCCCCCCCCACCACCCCCCGCAACTTTCAAAACGGATCTGCGCCTTTGCATCAAGAGAGTACTATCCTCAAATTTTCGCACCTCAGTCCCAACCATGGTGGGGCTGAGGTGGGTGTGGTCTCCACGGAATGTTCCCACCTCCACCTTTCAAAGCAGATCGGTGCCCTTCAATTA
>NW_022739026.1:0-1321 GCF_011630105.1 Anneissia japonica
TCTTTCTTCATCTTGTCACATAGTCTCGGAGATATTATATATACATATATACATATACATATATATATATATATATATATATACATATTTATATATAGTGTGTGGGTGTGTGTGTGTTAGTATTATGTAAGTACAGCCTGCTTTTTTGACAAGACAGGTCTCAATTTACCATCTTCCATAAACCAGCCCAGTTTGCATGGATAAGGATTTATGGATGAATAACAGTATCCTGGCTCCATATATTTGCCTGCAGATGTGCATGCAATATATGGCTCCTGCAGTTGGTGGCAGCTTATCTACACCTGGATTGTTTGGCAGAGTTTTGAATCTTTTCCATCGTAAAGTTGAGGCATCTTTAGCAGATACTTTCTTCATTCCGAGAAGACTACACAAAAACTTTAATGATGGCATATTCCTTTCCCCAAGCTTGACCAAAGCATGTAAAAGAGGAGGTGGTGATTTCATAAACATCTTTAAGGGCTGTTTTTTTGCAACACCATTTATATGCCCTGTAATAAATTTTATCACAACCGGTGATAGCATAGAAGCCTGGTAGTGTCACTGCTCTTTCTGGTCCAAGATGATCGTATATTGGCTAAAGAGCCACTCTTCTTCTGGTTTCAGCACTCCAGAGCATCTTCCAACAACAGCTGTATAAGCACACAAGAGGCTGCTGATACTCTAATGATTCCCCAAGGCATAGAAGTGGCCTCTGAATCTGGGAATGATACATACTGGTTTGTATTGATCTTGAGAAGACTTCCACAACTTGGCATGAATACTGGAATTTGTGTAGTCTTCAGCTCGGAACGAAGAAAGTATCTGCTAAAGATGCCTCAACTTTACGATGGAAAAGATTCAAACCTCTGCCAAACATTCAAGTTGTAGTTGTAGATAAGCTGCCACCAACTGCAGGAGCCTTATATCAGCATATATTGCGTTACATCTGCAGGCCAATATATGGAGCCAGGATACTGTTATCCAGAAATCCTTATCCATGCAAACTGGGCTGGTTTATGGAAGATGGTAAATTGAGACCTGTCTTGTCAAAAAAGCAGGCTGCCCCTAAAGCAGTTGTTGAGCTTATCAGATGTACCTGTTCAATAAGTACATGTTCAAATAATACATGCTCGTGTAGGAGATATAATCTTCAGTGTACTGAGATGTGTAACTGCGAAGCGGAATGGAGTTTCTGCAACAACTTTCCATTGTTGCCTAATGTTTCTGATTTATCAGACAGTGAAATTGATGAAGAAAGTGATAATAAACATTAGCATATTATAAACTCACTGATGTAGGTAAATATAAGTAAATCTCAAAC
>NW_022739027.1:0-974 GCF_011630105.1 Anneissia japonica
ATTATGCTGTATCCACGTTGGAGAGAAAGTGTATAGCGCCCTCAGGCGTAACAATCACGCAACAGTCAGGAGTGCGCTACTGCTGCTGGGTAGACACTGACTGTGCTAATCCTAGGCATAGGCCTAATTAAAAACAAACAAGTCATCGGACTGATTGTAGTGACGACCCCCGTACGTTCGTATCCCACTCTAGGACATGACCCCGCAGGAGGACATGACCTCAAGGTCAGCTGATCTGCATAACCCACAGCCGGGGTGTGCTGCACAGCCGACCAGGGGTACCTGGTGAGATTAGTCACTCGTACACTGGACTTTATGCTGAGAGCATCGTTAACCCTATTACCGAATTGTTTATGTGTATCTGGTGTCCGAGTCTACACAGGAGTATAGTTGCCTGCGCTGTGGGTGCTACAGTGTTCGTATATATTGGAGTATTATCGCCTCGAAGCTAGATATCCCATTGGATAAGGTAAGCTCCACTCGGTACCTTTTATATCACAGTATATATATAGGCGATAATTACTACATTGGCGCTGCGAGCAAAAGGCTTGTAGACAACGCTGCTTGTCGTTATTAGTGCGAAGGTATAGTACAAAAGTACTATAATAGTTTTTTGAGAGCTAGTAATAGGCATAAGTATTGTGTTTTCGCACCTACTTTGTATTGCGTTACTAGCGGCTCTGTTTTTTGATTAGTTTTTTTTTTTTCTGTGGGGAGAAGTGTTCGGGGCCGGCAATTGGATTGCGGACCGGCGAGTACCCTCACGGCTAATAGAGACTAGGTTTTTAGCGTAGTTTTTAAATAGGGACATTGTAGAGGGAAGCGTACAGGGCCACTAACTATATCGTGGTGCGGTCTGACGAGTACCTCTACAATTAGTTTTTATAGACTAGGAGTATTTTAGTTAGGCGTATTTTGCAGTTCGTTTGTTTCAACCTTTCACGTCGGCGTGCCTTCTTACGTCGGCTGTTGTC
>NW_022739028.1:0-1481 GCF_011630105.1 Anneissia japonica
AAATGTCAGGCTCTCGAATGGTACCTTTGATTGTCTTAACTGGTTTATGACCTAGTTTTTTTTTTCTAAAATCGGTTTTTGATTTGATGATACAATCCATTAATTTCGTAATGAATCAATTAGGCCTATGTAAGCTCGTTCCGACTTTTCGTTCATCTGTGTTTTTATTGGCCTTTTTGATCTTTCCTTTCTATCTTTTCAGCTTGTCTTTTTTGTTTTAATGTTAATATTGTGCTGGTTCAGCATTTTAATTTAATCGAATTAAAAACGGACCATACAGAGGATAATCATACAGATGTACAGTTAAAATTGATTATACAGTGCAACTCGTTTTCCCAAAATAATTTAAACAATAGAAATTAGAAATACTCCTAAAAACATCGACGGAATGAAGAAAAAGCAAACTTCTCAGTCACTGTTACGTTAGTGCATGGAGTAAATATATGGTTATTGGTGGCTCCAGAAACTTGCCGACAGGGGTCCGACACAATAGGCTTATTCGACTGGTGACATTTCGTTGAGTACGAATTTTCGTTGAGTATTATTTTCATTCGACTGGTTCGTAAAACTATGGTAAAACAGACTTCGTTGACAACGAAAATGAACGCAACCAGAATTCGTTAGTCAGCGTTAAGTTATGCACGTGACCAAAAAAATATGGCCGATTGGTCAGTTTAGCAACAACATTTGCGTATAATTTAAATTAAATATCAGAAAATGAAAATTATAATATTTACCCACATTATTTTACCACATTGTAGGCTAACAGAATTCAAAAACTGGATGAAAATAGTTTTTTACGGGAAAAACCCATACTGCCAGAAATCCGAAGCAGCCTTGATTACGCAGCGTGTATCGCGGTAACTATGCAGCCATTTTGTTGTGTCGAGTATTTACCAGTTTAACAATGAACGACCAGTCGAATACGGCCAATATTAGCATTGGCAATTAAAATGACGTTATTTGGATAGACAGGCAAATTAATACTTTTTGTCCAACTTCCCCGTCGTTGCGTCGGACGCCACTGGAGGGGAGGTCCACCTCTACTAGTGCCACCACTGGTTGCTGTAGGGAGGTTTCTCCATTCATTTTGGAAACAGAAATATGAATTAAAAGTCATTCATTGTACCAAAACAATTTCTTGGGGACACAATGGGGAGGATAGTAAAAGGTTGATTTCAATAAATCGGTACGCTGTAGCTGAGCTGTCCTTAGAGCATTTTCTCTGTAATCGTTTACCGCGGAGCTGTCAACCCATTCGACCGACCAAAACGTAATGGAATCCGGTCTTTAAGCAGCGGCAGTGCCGAAAGCGGTGCGGCATAATATAAGGTGGGAAAAGCCAGTGCACTTGAATTGTGGGCGTAAATAAAATGACAATGTAGGTTGGCCCATGGAGGTATTATAGTTCACTATAATACCTCCATGGTTGGCCGAAAGCATATAAAAAGCATGTTTATCAAGCCTGTTTATCCCTCTCT
>NW_022739029.1:0-790 GCF_011630105.1 Anneissia japonica
TTTTGTAAAATAATTTGAGTCAGTCAATAAAGTATACTATCTGTATTTTCATTCTGTATGTACTAAAGGCTGACTAACATGGTATTTCTACAATCTTGTACAGCATGTCTACTGTTAATTAATTTTCAGATTTTAATTTTATTTTATAAGTGTATGATCCAAAGCATAGGTGTATGTGCAATATAAAAGCTGGGTACAAATTATTCATTATTGGTTCTTTTTGTATAAGACAGCTATACATTTGTGTAGAGGTGTGGCATTTAACAGTACACCTATACATCCCACTATTGTCCAATTTGGAGGTCCATTACAGTCTCGGGGGTTGTAATTTGTACACGTCAAATTCACTGATCCTAGTCCTCATTCGATCACCTTTAATTAGAGAACAGCAATAATTGAAACATTTTGAATAAAACAAGGCAATATCATTAATAGGAAGCAGGTGGTTCATTGTTAAGTGTAGTTGAATGAACATTAAAGTAAAATTTAAATGTCAAACTACCGTATAGCAATAATTATGTGTAGGTCTACAATTGTGCATAATAGAGGTTTGAAACGATTACC
The DNA here is from genome assembly GCF_011630105.1 of Anneissia japonica. Classification (NCBI taxonomy): domain Eukaryota; kingdom Metazoa; phylum Echinodermata; class Crinoidea; order Comatulida; family Comatulidae; genus Anneissia; species Anneissia japonica. Next base: position 565 of record NW_022739029.1, read on the forward strand.
ATTTTATTATTGTAGAAGTTTAAAATTTAATGATATTTTATAATGCTTGAAATGATGTGTCTTTAAGTAACTATTCTAGAAATGATGCATTTTGTTAATTTATAGATGGTCAGAGGAGTGCAGTTTAAATTCCAAAGAGACCTAATGACTTTCAAGAAACACCAAGTGTTTCAAGCAGCTGAAGTAAAAGCTGATGTATTGTGCCTATTTAATTTTGAACCATCGT
>NW_022739030.1:0-1436 GCF_011630105.1 Anneissia japonica
CCCCCACCTGTTTAAAAAATTCTGGATCCGCCCCTGAATACTTTGTATTGGTCAAACTGTATCTACAATATGACAATATGGCATTGATAGTATAGTATAGTATGATATGGTTTCATATGGTATGGCATCATGTAGTTAAGTACTAATTCTATGTATCAAATTATGTGATAATAACAAATTGACAGTTATTTTCAGAGATAATTCAAAATAGACACAGTAAAATCTTTGACGATAAGATAACAGTGATGGTAGAAATATCAGTAGTAATAGTAGTATATTGTTCCGTCAAGTAACTGTGTACTATTTGTTTTTTTTTAAGGTTTGTTTGATCCCAACATCAGCACATGGGACTAACCCAGCCAGTGCCCACATGGCAGGCATGAAGGTTAAAGCAATTAAAGTTTCTAATGATGGTGCTATTGATAGTGATGACATCAAGAAGAAAGTAAGTTTAGGGGGGGGGGAGGGGTGGTGAGTAGTAATTATTATGAAATGAGCTAGCACTACATACACTATAATGCTTGCCCAACGATGACTTTCTTAAATGCTTTCTGGGGAAATGCAGATGCCTCCCAACTGTTGGTCGCATAGCTTTACACTTTTATTAGGCTTGCTTGTGGGGAAGATACTGATAAGTTAGTGATGTATAGCAGTGGGGAAGATGATTATATATGATTATGGTAAAGATATGATTGTAGGAAAGATGATGATGATAGAAGATGATGAAGATATGATATGGTGATAGGGAGGATGTTGTGTTGGGGAAGATGAAGTTATTATAAGGATGCTAAAGATGTGATGGATTTGGGATGATGATGTTGATGATTTGGTGTTGGTGTCACTGATAGTGATAGACAGCTTACCATGTTACAAATTATGGTTTTGTCTTTTAGATTGATGAGAACCACGAAGACCTTGCAGCAATCATGATAACATATCCATCAACAAATGGAATTTTTGAAGACAGTGTTCTAGAAATTTGTGACCTAATTCACAAAGCAGGAGGTCAGGTCTATGTAGATGGCGCTAATATGAACGCCCAGGTTGGCTTATGTCGCCCTGGCGATTATGGGTCGGATGTTTCGCATTTGAATTTACATAAGACATTCTGTATTCCACACGGTGGTGGAGGACCTGGCATGGGGCCAATTGGAGTGTTAGTACTGTTTTCATTGACATATATTGTTAATAAATTTTTACAATTTTGTGAAGAACAAGCCATATGCACCCTTAAAGCTTACTAGCTTAGTATTAAGTTGAAGAGCTAGGCCAAGTATTTTTTTCCCACATATACTCGAGAAAAGCTTAACACATGTCCCCAAGCAAAGCTATGTGCCTTCTTCTATACATATAAATACATTTTAAATACAAATTATACGCGATTATTCGCTAAAAGGATGCTACATTAAAAAAGAAACTGTGTTAGCTCCTGTGAT
>NW_022739031.1:0-1663 GCF_011630105.1 Anneissia japonica
CTTGAAGTTTCTTGTTATGCAATAGAATATACGAACAAACGCACTCAAAATTCACATGGATAATAGTTTTAAAAAGTTACCTAAAATCGTTTTACGATCGCATGATGATCTCATCGGCCAAACACCGTTCGTAAAATAGGAGGTTCGTAATTGAGAAGTTCGTAATTGGGAAGTTCGACTGCAGTCGACCTTCTCAATTACGTACCCTTTGGTCTAGAAGGCGTTCGTAAATAAGGAGTTTTAGATATGCGACGACGAGTAATCTAGGACGATATGCTAATTATCTATGACGTATTACAATGTTGGCCACACAGATGATAAGGGCTTGTTTTAGTTTTGCGACGACGATGCAAATACATACGTCACCACCGGACATGCTTGAGTGAATTGAAAATAAACACTGTACTAGGCCTAATATTAAATGCCATATTAAATAGGCATATAGGCCTAGGCCTGCCCTTACTACAGGTAATAAATATTATACTATAGGCCTAGGGCCTAGGCTTTTGTGGGGTTAGGTTTATACTGTGTAGGCCTACACATCTAGATGTGTATAAGAGACAGACCTTCATCATCCTTCAATTGTAAAAACAATATTAATCATACTTATATTCTTTCAAATTCTATGTCAAACATATCCATGAATCCTTCAATGTAAAAATAAATCCAAAGCTTCCTTTTATAAATAAAACTGTAAAGTTTTAAACTACTGTAGCATACATGCTGTACCAATCATGTCTCTGCACTGAATGAACTTGAAACTGTTGCGTACGCTGTGTATCACATTTCGCGCTTTTTAACAAATTATAACATTGTTACAATTTATTGTCGTGTTCCTCCCCTATAGTAAACATCTTATTATTCAGGGATCAACTAAATAAACTTCCTCAATGTCTTTATATTGCAAAAAACAAACCATACTGTAAAATAGTAACTATTTTATGCATCAATATGATTTTTAAAAATTATTTTAAATTTGTTCAATTTTGTTTATACTGTTCTTTCAGGCCTATTGTTTTTTTAATTTGTCATCATCTTCTGGCTTTATTCCACTCCAATTATTATTGTATAATTATTATTTTTATTCATTTTACCCATATTAGTAAAAGTGGACCAAATAATTTGCTTTTGGTTGGGTTTTGGAAATATTATTTTGTTCAGCAATAAAATTAATATTTATCATTCTTCTAAACTATTTGTTCAGGCCTTAGAAAAAGAGTTCGAGCCTGCAGGAAAGAAAAATGATTGTGAAGTTGTGCAAGAGTGGGCAAAAAGTATGTTTATTGGGTGACTTCGTTGACACCTAGCGGAGATCCAATTGAAATGCTTGAGAAGTTTATGAGCTTAAAGAATCATATTCAAAACATTTATACTGGGCATTCAGAGCACTTCCCAAATTGCTTTCATCCTCCCATACAGGAAAAAAATAGGAAGAAATGGCGAAAAAACCCGTTATAAAATATAAGCTTATAGCAGAGGTATTCTAGTTGTGTAGCAGTGGGAAGAAAGACCCTCAACTCTCCATTCCACAACTCAGTTCTCCACCACCACCTGTTTGTTCAGCATTTAGCATACCAGAGAAAGATGTAGCAATAGAGTATTATTATTATTATTATTATTATTATCATATACATACATACATACAAATATATATTTGTATATT
>NW_022739032.1:0-806 GCF_011630105.1 Anneissia japonica
ATTTAACTAAGTAATTAACACAGCTTGAATAACTGTTTGTGTACCTGTACAGTAGTGTGCTGAATGTGTGATGTGCAGCCTGAGAGTCACCTTAACAGACTACATTATTTAAACTTGCACAACACATCTCATTTAAACTTATCACAGAACAAAAATTTCAAAATACATCAACTACTTCATGTGATGGAATTTGGTGCTTTTATATAATCGTTTGTTTTATTTACATGGTAATTAACGTATTTATATTATATTTTACAGTATTTTCAAGCCTTGAAACTTGTTTAACAACATTTAAATCTATCCTGAACAACTTTGTTTCCTGACATCATCTGAACTGGATCAAAAAGTACTATGAGGTTTCAAAAGCTCAAGATTGTCAAAATCAGTAAGTTAATAGATTCTAAAAACTAAATGTTCGGTCGAGACTTTTATATACCTTGTTTATCGAACCCGCCTACTGCAAATATTTATATTTTTAAAATGAAAATAAAATTTTATTTTTGAGCAATTAGCGCACCCACCACCACAAAAAAAATGGAAATTGCAGTAAAAAATTAGTTTTTTAAAATTTTAATTTGCCCTCCACTGCCTTGAAATCTCCAAAGATATACATATTTATATAAATTTTAAATATTTAACCATCCTACTTTACATTCACCAATAAAATTGTATATTTATTTTCTCCTCCGTCTGGATGTTTTAGGCAGACTCTTTGCTGAATAAAAAAACAAAATTTTTTTGTAATTTTTAATCTGCCCTCCGATGATCTTTAGAAGAATAAGTACAGTACACGATCAAGGTATAAA
>NW_022739033.1:0-600 GCF_011630105.1 Anneissia japonica
GTAACGTGGTCAGACGACATCCGCCGTCTTAAAAACAAACAAAAAATTAAACCCAGGATTGGTTCAGAAAAGGAGAAACAATAAATTCAGACATACAAAATATTTCTTTGTGTTTCTTTTCTTTTATTAGTCTTTTTCAACACATTTTTTTTAGTATTTCTTGTCCTAAATTAAAATAAAAATCCGGCCGTACACGATAGACAGAATCAAATGAATCCCATGGCAAATATTAGAGTTTTGGTTAGGTGGCCGATGAGCTCCATAACTGTCCAATGATTGATTGCTGGCGAAAGAGTGTACACGACGATCAGCATAATGATATCCAATTGAAGCAGATGACACGTCTCAAGGTTCGATGCGATCGCCAACTCTTCTATGAAATATCGAACGGTCATTTTCAAAACTGTGTAAAAAAAATCGAAAATTAACAAAATCATCGAAAGCTTGACCATTTGGCCAGGGCGCTCATTACCCGTCCGTTTAGCTATTGCTGCCAAACATATGTACAAGACAATTAGCGAAACGATAATTTTCGGCAGGTGCATTGTAACTGACTGGTTTCGATCAACGTCTAACAAGGAAAGTAATTCGAATGGAATT
>NW_022739034.1:0-1002 GCF_011630105.1 Anneissia japonica
GTGCCTTTACTGCCATCCAAGTCAAGAGTGTTGATGACCAACAAACTTCCTGTAGTAAAGACTTACGATCATCAACAAAGTCACCAGTGACTCATGACAAAGGACAATCTCGCTTGGGTATTTTTGAGAACAAGTGTCTTTATTGTGACAAACAATGGAAAACTCTAAATGATGGTACCAAGGAAGGTTTAGGGTCTGTAGAAACGAAAGATGCTGAAAATAAAATTTGTGAAGCTGCTAAACTGTTGGGAGGTTCAGTTCTGGTAAAGGTTTCTGGTATTGATTTGATTGCCAAGGAAGTAAAGTTTCACCATTCTTGTAGAAAAAAGGCATTGGCTTCTGCATCTCGGGTAAAAAGAAGTGTGCAAAAAAGCTGTAAATCTGAAAGTCAGATAGCTGCAAAGCAGGCAGTCACACAAATCATTGATTACGTCAAATTGCATGTTATCCAAGACTCACGACCAGAGCGTTTGAAGTCAGTGTTTGATCGGTACTGTTTGTTATGTGAGGTAGCAGAAGAAGAACCCACCATCAGTAGTTGCCAATATTTTGGGGAAATACTAAAAAAGCGTTTCCAAAACGAGGTGGAAATTTCTTCTCCTAGTGCAAAGAAGCAAGGTTCGATTATTCATAACCCCCGCCTTGATTACAAGTCAATCAAAGTGGTTTATGATTTCCAATCATCTGATGAAGGTAAACTCGTAAAATCCGCCTTACTCTTGCGCAAACATCTGAAAAATGTTGGAAAAATCCCATGCAGCGACCCCTTGGATATCGAGTCACTCATGCGTTGTGAGGGTGAAGCACCAGAGTTGGTACATCTCTTCTTCCGTGTCCTCTATGGTGGAAGAAATCGAACCTCTGAATCTGTAAAACGGCGTGCTACATCAGCAAGCGAAGACGCATTGTTCATTGTTCACAATGGGCAGTTTCTGTCATTGTGCTTGGTAGTCTGGTGCATTCAATTACAGGGAGCCGTAAATTGATGACGGTTCTGAATCG
>NW_022739035.1:0-1583 GCF_011630105.1 Anneissia japonica
GGACGCGAGTGTGTACTCGACATCCGTCCGTCTACTCGACGTCCGTCTACTCGACGTCCGTCCGTCCACGTCCGTGTAATCACGTCCGCGTATTCGAGATCCGTCGTCGGGTCGCGGACTAAAATTATTTCAAGTTTAAGAAAATTTTTCCAAATTTGAAATAGAGAAATGAAATTTGAAACGGCGTACGCGACGACGGTAGTCGAGTCGAGGACACGTCCGTCTACTCGACATCCGTCCGTGTACTCAACGTTCGTCTACTCGACATCCGCGTACTCGAGGTCGGTCGGCGGGTCGCGGACGCGAGTATGTACTAGACATCCGTCCGTCTCCTCCACGTCCGTCTACTCCACGTCCGCGTACTGGAGGTCGGTCGGCGGATCGAAGACGCGAGTGCGTACTCGACTTCCCTCCGTCTACTTCACGTCCGTCTACTTCACGTCCGCGTACTCTAGGTCGGTCGGCGAGTCGCGGACTCGATTGTGTACTCGACATCCGTCCGTGTGCTCCACGTCCGTCTACTTGACGTCCGCGTACTCGAGGTCGGTCGGCAGGACGAGGACGCGAGTTTGTACTCGACGTCCGTCCGTGTACTCAACTTCCGTCTACTTGACGTTCGTCCGTGTACTCGACGTCCGTCCGTGTACTCGACGTCCGTGTACTCGACGTCCGCGTACTCCACGTCCGTCGTCGGGCCGCGGACACAAATTATTTCCAGTTTCAGAAGAAAAAAAATTTCAGAAAAAGTTGAAATAGAGACGCATCCGTGTACTCGACGTCCGTCTTAGAATCGGGGACGCGTTCGCGTATTCGCCGTCGGTAAGAGATCCGAGGAGGCATCCGTGTACTCGACGTCCGTCTGAGGATCGCAGACGTGTCCGTGTACTCGACACGTCCGTGTACTCGAAGTCCATCTGAGAATCGCAGACGCGTCCGCGTACTCGACGTCCGTCTGAGAATCGCGGACGCGTCCGCGTATTCGCCGTCGGTAAGAGATCCGAGGAGGCATCCGTGTACTCGACGTCCGTCTGAGAATTGCGGACGAGTCCGTGTACTCGATGTCCGTCTGAGAATAGCGGACGCGTCCGCGTACTCGACGTCCGTCTGAGAATCGCGGACACGTCCGTGTACTCGAAGTCCATCTGAAAATCGCGGACGCGTTTGTGTACTCGAAGTACGTCTGAGAATCGCGGACGCGTCCACCTACTTGACGTCGGTAGGAGATCTGAGGAGGCGTCCGTGTACTCGACGTCCGTCTGAAAATCGCGGACGCGTCCGTGTACTCGAAGTCTGTATGAGAATCGCGGACGCGTCCACCTACTCGACGTCGGTAGGAGATCCGAGGAGGTGTCCGTCTGAGGATCGCGGACGCGTCCAAGACGTCTTCAATTCGCACCTTCGATGTGTTGGCGACGTCCTTCTGCAAGTCAGGTACACGACGGTGTAATTTCCGAAAATTTGTCCTGAAAAGTCCTGAAAATTCCAGACTCATCAAAATTTGTCTAAGTCCAGAAAAGCCGAAAATTTTTCTAAGTCCAGACTCTTCAAATTTTTTCTAAGTCCAGAAAAGTCGAATCTACACC
>NW_022739036.1:0-565 GCF_011630105.1 Anneissia japonica
AAAAGGTTAGGGCAACTTCGGCGATAAAGCTGGGTAAAAAGTTGAAGTTCGCTCCCGAAGAGCCGGCGTTGATGAAGCCGATATCGTCGCATGTGAAACGGAGGTCAGCTTGGATGCGCATGCTGGCAGACGGATCGGAACGCAGGCTGAGGGAGGAGTGCGGGAACGACGTAAATCGGTACCGACGAAACGTGGAATGGCGGATAGACGAGTTGATCGACGAAGTCCGGGAACGCGGTTACCACTTTGTTCTTAGGCGTGATGATGAACCAGATCCATTTCCTTGCGGTTGCAGTCGCTACGCTGCTTAGATGTTATGATGATAAGCACATAATAAAAAGAGAACATTGGAAATAAAGCTTGATTTAAAAACAAAATACAATGAGTTTGTATCTTTCTGTGTTTAATTTTGTTATTTTTATTTCTTGATGATGAGTTGCAAAAGTATGTTAGTAAATATAAATAAAAAATTGAAAGACAAAAGATCAGTTATAGTTTCTTGTCGATGGAGCACGTAGTCCATAACCACTTTAATATTAAGAATTCCACTTCCCATTTCACATTT
>NW_022739037.1:0-511 GCF_011630105.1 Anneissia japonica
GTGACTTTTTGTGTAGGCCAATCTGCTTACCTACAATAATTTCAAAGCCACCGTTTTATTAAAAAAAAAAACCAAAAAAAAAAACCATCGTAATATGTATAAATGCAAATACACTTCTGTATATATAATCAGAGAGGTAACGGTAGTCGAGAATGTTCGTGATTTCAAATAAAAAACTTATAGACTGATATGATAAATCGGCTTCTGACCATCCACTAGAAATTATAAATTAACATCATCAGATCATTTATTATAATTATTCAGTATTTATTTATACACTTAGTAAAACCATGGACCTATTAATAAGATCTTATGGATATATATTAAGTGGAGTATAATTTTGTTATCTCTCTATTCAACTTCCATAAAATTGTATTGACAATTACATTGATGTTTCTTTTTAACGTTTTTTTTACAATCTAAGAAATGTATGAGTTCTGTTATATCGCACATATTCTGTAATTTCCAATCTTGTTTATGTATTATTATGAAATGAATGAAACCCCACCCC
>NW_022739038.1:0-1022 GCF_011630105.1 Anneissia japonica
ACATATATTTTTTTTATGACCTGTATATACTTTTCGAGAAAAGAAAACTGCAAGTGTAAAAATACACTAATTTTATTTGTGATTCTGTTTGATTCCGCATGATTTTTTAATATTCGTTTATTCTTTTCATAGATGAATGTTACAATGAAAAATGTTGTGAATGTTAGCAATGAAATCGAAGAAATTACAAGTAATGCAGAAGATATCACTGTGGAAGCTTTGGAATCTACTGCCGAAATATTGACTGATATTCTTAAAACGGATACTAATTCTACTGAGGTATCAGCATACCAATATACATACACATTTTGAGTACTATTATTATTATTATTTATCTATTTGTTTCTATTGTGTTTACGGTGTACGCTTCAAACTTAATCAAAGGAAGGTAAATACATTGTTCGAATAAAGGACATGATGGTACATCGTGTAGCATAGCTCTCAACGAACGTTGTCTTATAAATAAAAGAATACATCGTGTAACAAAATCCCTTCGACAGGATTCGAACCTGTGATCTCTCGCTGTTAAAACGAGCATCATAGCCATTAGACCACGGAACAGATTAAAATAACTGTCAGGTACACTTTAAAGATACGGTCGTAAATTAAAAGTAGCATATAACATAAAAGTAACATATAACATAACACTATTTAAATATAAATCATCAAAGGCAAATTTAGTGTTAGAATAAAGAATGTGATGGTACATCGTGACCTCTCGACAGATGTGTCCTGTGAATAAAATGTGTGTGTGGGCGATGGGGGGATGTTTGGATGTGGTGTGTGTTTGTGTAAAGGTAATTGTAGGTCTAGTCCAATATTCATATTCATCAACGTAGGGGAATGAGCTACCACTACTAAGCCTCAGTATTGTGTGGTAGGGTGACTAGTTCCTTTACACGCCACCCTTTCCTACCCCAGTAGTGAACCACCGGGTACCAATTTATACTCCTAGGTGGAGAGAGAGAGACAAATGTATAAGTAAATGCCTTGTCCAAAAACACAGGCGAAATATGCACAGC
>NW_022739039.1:0-915 GCF_011630105.1 Anneissia japonica
TGTTTATGCCTTCTATAACAAAGAGTTCTTCATTTTGTGCTTCTTCTTCTCAGTCATTTTCTCAACGCCTGTCGTCGATGAGGCCAAAAAAAAAAAAAAAACACAGGGAACTGTCTCTAATAAAAGAATCATACAAGTAAAATTGTATTATCATTTATGGGTATGCAACAAATTGCACAATTTAAAACCCAAAAATGAAAATTTTTTCTATTGTGGGAGGGCCACAACCACCACAGCACCACTCCACGGTTTGCTCCCCCTATTGATTGTTCTCACTCTCAGCTAATTGACAACCTTGACATCTCTGCTTCAAATAACCAAGAACTGCATTTTCAATGGATGCTTCAAATAACCAACAATTGCATTAATCAATGGATGCTTTAAATAACCAACTACTGCATTTTCAATGGATGCTTCATCAGGTAACTCCACAGATACGTATGTCTTTAAGACTTTCAACATATTTTTGATTATTATATGCGAAGTTGCAGCCTATATATAGTACTATAGTGTACATGTTTTTCAGATGCTAGCATGCTACTTTCAGATGCCAGCAGCTACTTGACAAACTTGACATCTCTGCTTCAAATAACCAAGAACTGCATTTTCAATGGATGCTTCAAATAACCAACAATTGCATTATTCAATGGATGCTTTAAATAACCAACTACTGCATTTTCAATAGATGCTTCATCAGGTAATTCCACAGATACGTATGTCTTTAAGTCTTTCAACATATTTTTGATTATTATATGCGAAGTTGCAGCCTATATATAGTACTATAGTGTACATGTTTTTCAGATGCTAGCATGGCATTTGATTGTGGAAGTCATTTTACGCTAAATGATAAGCTTGATATTAAGCGTCAGTTGCAGATCTACTTTGTATAAGAGGGAATTCCTTGTCAAGAAAGAT
>NW_022739040.1:0-878 GCF_011630105.1 Anneissia japonica
CAGGTTCGAATCCCGTGGGAGGCATTTTATTACACAATGATTTTTCATAGGACTGTATTTATTGAAAAGCTACAGGGTAGCCTACGATGTTCCATCATGTCCTTTATATTATATTTATTCAACAGTGTTAACGGCTAACTTCCTTCAATATCATATATATATATAATATATAATATATATTGTATATAATATATATAATGGATATATATATATTGTATATTCATTATATATATATAATGTATATTCAATAAAAAAAAACAGACGAGGTGGTTGCTTTGCATTAATTTATTTAAAATAGATATGTATATATATGCATGTATGTAGATACTTTAACTCTAATTATAAAATGACAATCAATTTATCTAGACCTTTGATTCAAATTTATTAACTTTAAAGTCACAATTATATGTGCATAGTATCATACAGGTGAATGTCAAATAATTAAAGTAAAAATGTTATAAAGAAGGTTTCTACAAATATATTTGAAACCCTTACACACATAATTTCTATGAATATAGTCGAACGTAGAATAAAAATAATTTCACTATATTCATTAGTTTTTAGTTAAATATAATTTTTTTTACAGTAAAAATTATAACTAAAGGAATTTGACCCAAAATTATTTGATGAAATTAAATAATTAACTTTATAGTCATAATCATATGCGCATAGTATATACACATGAATGTCAAAAAATGAAATTAAAAATATTATAAAGGTTAATAAAATAAATTTCAAACCCTTACACATAATTTCTACGGATACAGTCGATCGTGGAATAAATATAATTTCACTATATATACAATAATTTTTAAAAAAAATAGAAATTATAACCAAAGGACATGGGCCCAACAATATTTGTTGAAATTAAGTAATTG
>NW_022739042.1:0-614 GCF_011630105.1 Anneissia japonica
AACGTCAGTGACAACTGAGGGTACGTTATTAATTTATGAATATGCTTATATTATACTAAAAATTAATAATAATAACTAAATGTTTTTGAACGTCATTGTTATATTCTTTGAAATATTTTACAATAAATTAGTTACTGATTTTTAATTTACATTCATACTAAGTAATTTCTTTTTATATTCTCAGTACCTACAACACTACAGCCGACAACGTCAGTGACAACTGAGGGTACGTACTTAATATTGTATATGCTTAAAGTTATTAATAATAATTAAATGTTTTGATTACATTATTATATTGCTATGAAATGTGTTATATTACATGAACTACTGTTTAATATTTTCATATGCATTAAATACTATTATTTATACTTCTTAGCACCTACAACACTAGCGCCCACTACATCAGTGACAACTGAAGGTACGTTCTTAACTTAATATTATGTTATATATGATAAAACTTATCAATAACAACTAAAAATTTCGATTTTCATTGATTTATACCTTTAAGTTATGTTATAAGAAATTAGCTACTGTTTGATTTTTCTATATGCAGTGAATCACATTAATTTATACCTTTCAGCACCTACGACTTTACCGCCGACAACGTCAGTGAC
>NW_022739043.1:0-1767 GCF_011630105.1 Anneissia japonica
TAATAATTAATAATAATAAATAATTAATAATAATAAATAATAATAATAATAAATAATAATAATAAATAATAATAATAATAATAATAATAATAATAATAATAATAATAATAATAATGTCACACGGGTAAATAATTACAAACTCAATATACCATTCACAGATTTATTTTGCTTTGTAACCCTCATCACATTGTCCATGTAATAACGAACCATACTTAATATAAGCATATATTAAACATATAGAATATTAACATAAAACAAAACAGGCTTCGAATGCGTAGTCAATCAGTTCATGCAACGCAATGTGTTGACAGGTTATCCACCACTATAACGAAGGTATATCACGGGCACGAGGCCACCTAAATTGTAGTAATGTTTACAGCTTATAGGTTAACATAATCCATGTCTATCCTGACATCTACACGTACGGTATATACTAAGGCCTATTTGTTCCTGGCTTATCAAACTATTAAACACCAAGCCTTTACCGCACTCAATCACTACCCGAATCACAAAGAGCCAAGGTCTTTTAACTGCAAGTAGTTTACATATCAATGGTGCGTGGCACCTGTACATGTAACAATGGCATAAAATACCATAGCACATAACTTAACGTGACAAATAATAATAATAATGAAGATGATGACGACGACGATGGTGATTATGATAATAGATAATAATATTAAAAATTGTGCTGAAGGCGAAAAGGAAAGTTGTGATTTGTCCACCATAATTATTATAGTAGTTGAAGCTTAGTATATTTGGGCACAAATTGTACAGGATATTAACATCTCTATGGTTGCCGAAAATCCCTGATAAAAGATCATGAGAAATTTGTTGGCGCTTCATTATGACTATAATATGGTGATGTGACAATGATGATAAATTGTACTATTTAAAAGTGTAATTTCCGGCCATCTAAAGGTATTATTTTCTAAATCATTTTCTCACCTCACCCCCAACCATGGTGAGCTAAGGTGGTTGTAAAGTACATCCATCAAAGAAAATGTTTTTAAGCTTTATTTTCTATGGTACATCACACATATTAATAAAATCTCTATGGTTGCCGAAAATCTGTGATAAAAAATCATGAAAAATTTGTTGACGCTTTATTTTTGACTATTATAATGGTGATGATATGATGATGAATTTTGCTAAAAAGTGTCATTTCTGGCGATCTAGAGGTACTATTTTCTTAAATTTCCGCAACTCAGCCCCAACCATAATGGGTCTGAGGTGGGTGTGCACTCGTGAAATGTCTCCCCACCCCACACCTTTCAAAGATCTGCGCCCTTCCCTGGGTATGACATTAAGCTTTATCGAGTCGGCACATGTCTTAGTAGGCCTAACTGCTGAGGGGAAGGTGCATACATTTTGTTTTCAGGATGTGATCTGGTTTTTCATGCCCACTTTTGTAATTATGACTATTTTTGATAATGTTTTGAGCAGGGAGCAGTAGATTCAAGGTGTCCCCCCCCCCCTTCCTATTTTTTTTAATGGAAAAAAAGAATTTTTTTTTTTACAAATTTAAGTGTGTGTGTGATTTCCAGCCATCTAGAGGTGCCCTAATCATAAATTGTCTTACCTCAGCCCCAATCATGGTCGGGCTGAGGTGGGTAGACCCTCCATCTTTCAAAGTCCCTTCCTGTGTCACCTTTCTTTTGAATTTCTGGATTCGCCACTATTGAGTTATTATAATTATTGTAAGGCTTACTAATATTAGGCCTATTTATGATGCGTCTATTGCAAATTTCACTTTATCCTCTCAAA
>NW_022739044.1:0-689 GCF_011630105.1 Anneissia japonica
AATACGCACTGCGGAAGCCATGCGGACATATTTCGATTACTTTAAAATTGGTTTTCAAAAGCATTTTTGTAGTTCATCCATCCTTACAATAAAAGCAGAAATACCTAATCTGCGGAAAAAAACGTATTGAAATTTATTTTAAAAGAATTCGAGGTTTATGCCAGTGCTTGTTGTTGTAAGGCAAGGCATGTCTCTCTTCACCCATTTGGTAAATGGATAGACCGGTCCCCCTTTACAAGTAAGCCTGCACCCGCTACGCTACATGCTGTTAGAAAACTAATTAATAATACTTTCTTCTAAAATCTACTGTCACCGAATCGACGAAGCACAGCAATTAGTACACTGGGTTTAGTTTATTTAAAATTAAAGTTATAACATTTGTCCTTGTCTGGAAAAGGGGCGATACAAAATGCTTGTATATTTAATAGGTTCAGTTTTGGCCGCCTTGTTCACTTTTCACTCTGTTCATTCTTATCTCATCTAGCCTACTATGATTTTATCGTTTTTCAGGATTATGACGTCATTTGAAATGATTGTAGAAATATATTATTATCGTCTACACGATAAATTGTTATCGAATCTTCCTATTGTAAAAACTTAACTTATTTCTTTTGTTTTCTGTATGAACAATTGCTTTTTAGGTTTTTATCGTTATCGTTGCAAGTATAAACACTGAGGCCTTAATACAG
>NW_022739045.1:0-936 GCF_011630105.1 Anneissia japonica
ATGTGCATTGTATAGACTCAGGTCTATTTTTTAACAAATGTATCATTCGTAATTTAGCTACAAAGTTATACATTGATGATATTTTTAAATAAACTTCAACTTGAACTTAAAAATAGCAGTGATAATAAATGTGATGATTTGAGAGTGACCTCAGGAAGTAGACGACACGATGATAATGACGATGATGGTAATGATGATGATGACGATGATGTTGATGACAACATTAACGGCGATGAACATGATGGCAATAACGATGGTAACATGATGATGAGGATAATACATTATTTATACCACTTGAGTTTGATATTAACATTAGTACAAAAAATATAGAAACCATCAATGATTTAAGGTAGATTTTCCAAGTTTTCACATAATAGTCACACTTATACAATGGCGCTTCAAGCCATTATACAGTCAATAAATACCCTGGAAATTCATAATGTTCGGCTTATGATTTTAATTGGCATCAAACCACAGATGATGATCCAAAAGGAATTATTCAAAATGCATACCGTTTAACAGATAAATGTGATGGTAGGCTTACCTGTATTACCTGACGAAATCGCTGAAACTAATAAGCAAAAACAAAATGGAGGCTTATATAATATTGCAGTAATACAAACATCAAGAAAGAATTATTATAGGCCTATAGGCCTATACCGCAACAATAGTTGCATTTACAGTTCTGGCCTCCGTTATCAGTTTTCAAAATTAATCTGAGTTTATGGGGGGTGGGGGTGGGAGGGGGACGAAGAAACCCAAAACAGTCACTGGGAAGGGCCTTAGGGGTTTCTGGCATCAGCCGTTAGGATTGAAAATTTATAATGCCATGGATGCGAATTCATTAATATTTTTGAGTATGAATTTATTTAAATCGATTTCTACTACCATATTCGGATAATTTTGAAAGTACCAACTAGCACATAACCATTAACG
>NW_022739046.1:0-2187 GCF_011630105.1 Anneissia japonica
CCTATAGTGGTTTATCAGCCATGTGGCTTGTTTACATTAAGTCTGCATCACCTAATATTTATTACATGTCCTAATTATGTATGCCTTCTCTTATTTTAGTATCTGCCCCACCTCCTGTATACCAGCCCCCTCCACCTGAAAAGAGGCCGGAAGAACATTTTCAGAGGTAAAGTCTTTGTTTACACCTTATGTAATTTGGTACTTGATCTGTTTGTCTTGATACTCAAATTTGATTACCTCCAATTATTGAACCAAGGCTTCTTGGATAAGGAATCAAAATTATCTTTTGATAAGTATAGAGTTATCAGTCGTCATGTTTACATACATACATCACCAGGACAATATTTGATTATGACATGAAGCAGCCATTTAACCCATTAAAATACATTTTATATTTCTTGTGTTATTGAACAATACAGCTCTGGTTCTATTAATGAGGAGCAGGTGCGGAGCGCTATCCTGGCGTTTGTTGACCAGAATTGTTGTTATGGATCCAAACCAGCAACAGAAATGAATTTTGAACAAATTCTACCATCGAGTGCACTCCATGTAAGTTGAAGTGCTGAGTTCAAAGTTTAAGTAGACAAAAGTTCAGATAAACAAAATAGTTTGGTAGTACTAGTTGTTTGGTAGTTTTTTTTTCAGAAGGTCTATGTTTAACGTTTCTAATTTATTTAGGCCTCCTTCCACACTTTCATAATTTTTTTACTATGTTTACCTTTTACTTGTGCTAATTAATATATTTTATTATTATTAATTATGTATTAATTCCTATTTAACTAGTATTCTTATCTTACAACAATGTTTTGTAAGGTGGTAAGCATATCAGGAACTCTTTTGGACTTTCAGTACTTTTAATGTATAGAAAATGCAGATTATACTAAAAAGAATGCAGAGAAACGGTGTTCCAGTTGTATTGTTTAAAAAAAAAAACATGATATCAGAGTGGGTTATACACCCAGCAAAAGCTTCACAATTTTTCTGTGTGTTTGATAAGGCTTAGGGGAGTGGAGAGTTTATCATTTGCGATCTCTGATGTTTTACAACCAAGTCTGAAAACCTAATAATAATAAACTTGCATGCCTATAATCAATCAACATTCAGTATATTTAATTTTAATCATATTATTCAATCAATCATCAGGTTGGGTGACTGGCACTCTTTCCCAGTTTGTTGTTCCCATGTATAATAAATAATAATTAACCTGTTTGAATGCATACAATAAATGTTTATTAATGTATACAACTTGAATGCATAGAGTAGATAACATTAAACTAAATAACATAAAATTAAATCCTTACAGTACCAACTTGAAACATACACTGAGAGTCGTATAACTAAAAGAGTTTGTGTACCTTATCGAGGTGGCATCGTAGATGGACCACATATGGGTGCCCCACCGCCACCATGGTCCATGCCATGTCATCCTGATAGCTTGTTTAAAGACCACACCAAAACCATGGAAATTCCCCACACTTCTGATGTCAGGGTAAGAGAAAATAATTTTTGTCTTTTTAACATTCAAGACAGTAACTGTCTGAGCCTCTGAAGCCGGGCACACACTGATGAATTAATGGTATAAAATATATTATTGGCCCAAAAAAAACCCCAAAAAACGAATGGTTTATATCATCCCCACCCACATGTCTTCTATAATATTGGTTAAAAAAAAAAACTTTTTGAAAAGAAAAAAAAAAATGTTTTTAAACATCAGCATACAACTCAATGATGATGTTTGGCTTTAGCAAAATAAAAATGAAAAGCCTCCCTCCCTCATCACTTTTCCAGCCTAGATGGGATGATAAAATCATTTTTTTATTGAACATTAATATGTAAAATTAGTTAAGAATTTATATATATTTATATTGTAATTTTAATGAATTGTGTAAATAAATTTTCAGCTCATAGATTTATATTTTTGATATTTAGAATTTTTCAATTGCAAATAATAGTATTTCAACTTTTAATACGTTTAGTACTTTGGTAATTTTTTCAATTTTAATGTATTTAGCAAAAAATCTCAATGTCTATTTATTTCCAATATGTATGTATATTTTTGTAATGTAATGCAATCAAATCCAGCTTTTTGCTTTCAATCATAAATTAGGTACCTGAATAAATAAAAAAAAAAAAAAAAGAAAGAAATAAACACTGCACTGACATTCTTGGCCGATGCAATTTTGAAGA
>NW_022739047.1:0-843 GCF_011630105.1 Anneissia japonica
TTGAATGTAGAACGGGAATAGAACACTTGCTTACGATGCTTCCTATGATGGTCGCTTCCCTCAGCCTACATGTCCCACACTAGTATGTAAAAAAAAAAAAACACAGACAGAATATGACACCATGAAAAACAAAGTAAACGTAAGTAAACATCCAGAAATGTAATCTGGTCATTTATATAGCACCTTTCCTGGTCACTGGTATGGTATATGTAATAATCTCAATGAAAATGTTAAAGATTATGGTCATTGCAATAAATAAATCTTGAAATCTGGGACATCAAGTAGACGTCCAAGGTAAATAACAAACAGTGGTTATTCTAAATGTATACTAGAACACATACTGTAGAGGGCGCTCGGGCCAGAATACATGGTGCTGGGATTGTTATGAATAAAGTTGAAATGTGTTGAAGAAGACATGTATAAAGTCTCCCATTTACAGTTATGCATACAAAATTTGAGGGCAAAAAATGGTTGCAATAACACAGCTTGCATGTGTTGCAGTCATATTATTAAAACATCATTGTAGACAATTCAAATGACAACCAATATTTTTATTTTATTTTTTATTTTGATTTATAAAGTGCTTTTCCGAGAGGAAAAGTACTGTACAAAAATAGATTTTTTTTTACATGATTGAGTGCACTAAGATGTTTGTAGGGTGCACAAGCAAGCATGCATATATTATTATTATTATTATTATTATTATTATTAACTATAAATAGATGGTGTTCCTGTTCACAATTTGCAAATATGCATCAGTGGAAGATGTCTGCATAACAATTATCAGTATCTGCATCAAATAGCACAACACTTTTTTAGACAGCAACAATGCTACCAACATGG
>NW_022739048.1:0-538 GCF_011630105.1 Anneissia japonica
TTCATTGATAATTCACTCAAACTGGCACAAAAAATCAGCATGTCATTAAGCACTCACACACAACACATGGGCGGCGGAACCGGGGGGGCCGGGGGGCCCGGGCCCCCCCACTTTTTGGCGAAAAATATATAATATCTGGAGAACTTTGTATGATCGGAAATGCATAAAAAGGAGGGAAGAAGGAGAAGGATGGGAAAGAGAATGTTTATCCAGTACCCGACCGAGTTACATTTTCTCGCAATTCACATTGGCGGATCTGGGAGGAGGGGATCATGGGTCCTGACCCTTCCCTTGTGCAACAAAAAAAAGGGGAAAAAGAAAAGGATTCTAGACCTACCTTTTCAGGACCCGTGAGTTTATCGATTCATGGAAAAAAAAAATTACGCATGCCACTACTCATTTGTTTATGTATGTATACACACATAAAATAAAAAATGAGAAAAATTTACCTGACCTTTTTAAAGAGAAGAAAACCTTGAATTTTGAAGAACTTTAAAAGTCATTAAAAGACATTTCAGAAGTCAGGTAAGCTCAACTC
>NW_022739049.1:0-687 GCF_011630105.1 Anneissia japonica
TATTTCTTCTCACGACCTATCGCAAAATCAACATGAAAAATTCATCCGCATTTATTTTTTGTGTGCAACACAAAAAATCAAATTTCAGTCTTATTTTACATTTTTTTCATTCTTAGGAATGTCTAAATTCAGTTAAACTAGCAATTCCGTATTATATATATAAATCTTTATAACATTATACAAAAATTAGATTTTTCTTAAAAATTGAAATTTTTCCGGGAATGGGGCTTTAAGTCTCTATTGTTTAGATGGATAAAAGAAAGCCTGCAGGATTAAGTAGTATATCGTAACAAGAACTTGCGTCTATGTCTACATGAACTGAATAATTCGTTCCTTTGATTTAGAGTACAAATTTCGGGTTGACATATAATGGGCATACCTGCTCATTCCGTAATGATAAATACAAGAATAACACTACACTTAGCCAATATGTTTGGAAGCTTAAAGAAGATAACATAAAGTACAAAATTAAATGGCGTATATTATCTAAATGTAAATCATATTCCAACTCTACCAAACGATGTAACCTTTGTATACAAGAGAAGTATTTTATTATATGTCAACCCGAAATTTGTACTCTAAATCAAAGGAACGAATTATTCAGTTCATGTAGACATAGACGTTCTTGTTACGATATACTACTTAATCCTGCAGGCTTTCTTTTATCCATCTAAACAATAGAGACTT
>NW_022739050.1:0-595 GCF_011630105.1 Anneissia japonica
TCCAGAGGGTTGCCGACGAGTTTCCATCCGCCAAAGTCGAAGTCCGCCAAACACCCGACGACCGAATACGACATCATCGAAGCTCCCAGGCGAAAGTCACGGTCAACGTCAAGAATTTCGAACGGAAAAGATTCGCCGAAGACGTTTTGTCGACCTTCACCGTCCACGAACAATCCGAAGGCGCTGCTGTTTCTGTACGCTCTCACGTGGTGCCACGTCCCGATCGAAAGTAAATGCGAATGGGCGATGGTCCGTTTTCCGGATCCCGCGTCGAAGGAGAATTCCATTTTTCCTTTACTGACGGAGATGCCGACGAAATCCATGTTCTTCATGCTCGACGCGTGCAGGATCCGCCCGTTATCCAAGGACGACAATTTCAGATAGAAACTGACGTCCACGTCCGTCTTGTGGTCGTCGACAGAGTTTCCCAGTGGTCGCCTGAAAGCGACGCCCGTGTTCCGATTCAGTCTGAACGTCATGTCGTTGGGCATCGCTGTCGAACCGACGTACGGCGACCCGTCCGATGATATTCTGTTTTTCAGGACTTCTTTTTCGGAGTTTGTCGTCTTTTCTTCTTTGGTTTTCGGTTCCTTCG
>NW_022739051.1:0-503 GCF_011630105.1 Anneissia japonica
ATAGTAGAGTTAAAGCCATATCCCCATTTGTCGATGTTTAATAATATATAATTGATATGATACAGTGTATCATCCAAGTCGAATCCATTTTGATTAGCATTTTTTGTCGGAAGGCATTTTGTGAGATTATACACTAAAACAAAATAAAAAAAATTGTCTCCCATGAAGTAAAACCACAAATTGTTCGAGGGCCTTCCGATTTGGGATCCACAACCAGGAGCCCTCACTCTGTTCGCAAGTTTGCTTCTTACAGAGCTTACCCAACGCGTTCAAACAGTGTCACCCCCTATGATATAAAATAATTATAATGTTATGTGGTGTGTGTGTGTGTGTATTTTGGGATAATCAACTGAACATTGTTTGGAAAGCTTTCGTTAAGCATTAAGGTGTTATTCTCGGGCATCTGGAGTGCTACCGTATATTCTCTACAATTTCTGATCTCTAAACCATCAGAAATGCTCAGTCCCCTAACATAAATCTATGCATCCGTCCAAATCTTAGGC
>NW_022739053.1:0-1501 GCF_011630105.1 Anneissia japonica
GGGGGGTTCGCTGAAAAACAGGGGTTCGCCCGAACCCCTAAAAACCCCCCTGGCTACGGGCCTGATGGGGGATGATAGACCATCCCCCCTTGTCAAATATTTGGGGGATATATCCCCCATCCCCCCGGGATCTACGCCTATGTGTCATACACTTAATTGTAGCCTCGGTAGGTTAATATAGGATACTACTACGTTACATAAGTTTTTCCTAATTCAAAAGATCATGTACCAAGGACAAAACCACTTTGGATTAGCTCTTACAACGACTGACAGTGAACGAATGTAAAATAAGTGTTTCTGTTATATTACAGCTTTGATATTCTTTAGCTACAATGTATCATTATCTGTGATACATTGGTGCCTGTTTCTAAAATTCTTAAAATATAATCTTTCCTTTCAGAATAACCATTTCGAAAGGAATATTGTCTAAATGATCAATGAGTTCAGTATTCTCAACAGCTATAGCATAAACTTTTCATAGAATCATTATAAAATTATTTTGTTTTGTAAATAGTATAGTGATAGACAGGGGAACCAAATTATTACACAAAATTAAATCTTTAAAGTTTGTGATATATTTTGGGCTATTGAAAGGGGTTGAGGCATTGAATTCAAATAAGTTTACCTATAAAACGTACGCATTACCTATACGTGTAAATTACCTTTATGGAAAGTATTGTCAATTAAAATAAAAACAGCTGAACACCTTATGAACAATGGCGGCGCCAGAGGGGGGGGGGTCAGTTGGGCTTAACCCCCCCCCCGGACAGGTCAAGCCTGAAAAGCACCTAGAAAATGATAAGAATAAAAAAGTACAATTGTTTACAGATTTAGTAAAACATTTTCACAAACTTCAACAACAAAGTTCACAGTTATTTTCATTATCCTTAAATTGGCATGGTCTATTGCAATCACCCTGAAAAATTGCACTTCAGAGTTATCAGCTGAACTGAATCGGCTACTCGTTGATCAAGCTTAGATGTTTTGATAACTAATCTATGTTGTGCCATTCTCATAGGAAGAGAATAAAAGCATATTTTTTGAAATGTTGAAGGTTTTAGACTCATACACAACCAATACACGACTATATATACAAAAGCATTAAAATGACCAGCACCGTAACACGTGTCCATGTAAGGTGATGTTATGGTAATGTATTGAATCTCAGTTCTGACCTACCATGAATGCTGAAGTAATAAACATTAAATTTATACTCATCAGATGCGTAGTTCACATTTGTTATCCCAGCAGTTAACCCGACGACAATGACCTATCCAATAACCTTTAAGCCTTTCAAAGACAAAATTTCCAAAAATGTTTCATCTTATAGTAATTATTACGCCAGAGATGAACCCACCTGGATAAACCCACCTCTATTCAACTTCAAGATTCGTTGTTTGACTGCGTTTTGGGAACGTCTGGTCAACGACGCAGAACTGCGTAATTTTTGTTTTCAATATGTTTTTCGTTGTTTTGAATTTGTTTGTAACGTTCTTGTCCA
>NW_022739054.1:0-641 GCF_011630105.1 Anneissia japonica
TACAATTGACAAGTGCATAAATGTATTTTATTGACAGTGTAGGCAGTAAGCTTATTGTAAAGCATGTTCACAACGCCATACTATTCATTCGTTGATTGAATTCATCATTGATTGAAAAATGATATGTTTTATCTATTTATGTAAATGCAACTTTTATTGTAAGGCATTTGAAACTGAATAAAGCAAGACAGAAAGGATTATAAAATTTCCTTTGAAAACAAAACCGTTGTATGCCTTGATTATAAACGTTCATTTAGCTTCTACTACTACTACAATACTCAATCTTGTTGTATGCCTTGTGTCTCCCGATGAAGCTAACAAAAGCTCAATAAATTTCGTTAGTCTAAGAAGGTGCTACTGTACTTATTCTATTTTTTGTTGTATGCCAATATATAGTCATGATGTGCCTACAATAATAATAATAATAATAATAATAATAATAATAATAATAATAATAATAATAATAATAATAATAATAATAATAATAATAATAATAATACCTAAAATGTAGTACACTTTCGTTGTTGAAAGCGTTAATGCCTATGGATACATTGTCATGTTTTGATAATCCGATTAGCTGCATGAATATTCAGAGAGTATATATAGAGCTGAAAAAATTGAACGAGCAGATCTCTCGAGAA
>NW_022739055.1:0-1090 GCF_011630105.1 Anneissia japonica
ACGGTTGACGTATTGGAGGAACATAAGTATTTTATTGCACACGAATATTTCGTCCTGTCCTCAGATTTACGTTGTATAATAAAATTCCACTGTTGTATAGGACGCAACCGTTCTAAAGCCTAAGATAGTGTAATACATACTCCGAGAATCGAAATGCACGCCATGGTGTCGGGATTCAATATTTCGACATTTAATTATGTGATCATCAGGAATTATGCCTGGTTTCCTTAAATCGCCAGGCCTAAACCGTCGCTACAGTGTTTTCAGTGCAATCGTTGTACACTGCTTAGCTACAATATTAGACCGCCAAATCAACATCGCCAAAAGCTGTTGGTTAGCGTGTAGAGATTGTATGGAGAAGCTTGATATTGCTTTGTGAACCACTCTTATCGGTTTGATTGTACGTGTTTGCAGAGGGCGAATGACTACTAACCTTCTTCACCACAAGTCGGTGCCGGGACGCCGTAATGCCTCCATGCCCACCAGTGAGGTTCCTTGCAAACTCTTACAACATCTGGATGTTTGACAATCTGGAACCAAAGATCTGTTGTACCACACTTGGGAAATCCAGCAATGTAAAAATATGGCAGACACACCAACTGCTTCTCTAGTGTATACCAACACGGTGCCTTAAAATCTGGATGGAACGCTTCAGGAATTACTGAATATAAAGATTGCTCGTATTTTCGAAGTTGACTGTTCGTCCGAAAGTTGAGTCGATTTATAGGCTTAGGCCTGTGTACATATTCTTTAGAGAAATTTTTTTTCAGTCTATATTGTTGACCAACTAGAATAATAATAGCCAATGCGATGAGGAACCATAATATATAAACACGTGCATATTTTGTCAGGCTAATATTGTGATTGCCCACTCCAGACATAATTTCTAACAGGCCTGATGTTGAATATACTACGGCCTTAAATACATTTTCCACATAACAATGGGGTCACTCTTTCTTAATGTAAATACATAATCAACAGAAACGCTCGAATAACCCACTACTAAGTTGTACCATCCTTTATCTGCAATCAATGAACCATGACTGACTAAAGGAACAACTGTAGGACGGTTCCAGATAGATAGATGTAT
>NW_022739056.1:0-668 GCF_011630105.1 Anneissia japonica
AAATGACAGCAGCACTTTTGAGACTAACAATATAGAATTTATTCTCTAGCTTTCGTCCACACAGTAGACTTCATCAGGAGACTGTCTCATTTTTTTTTTAATTGACCCATTTTACAAAAAAATATGAAAAATCTGAACCTATATTCTTAAAAGTTGACCCATTTCATGCAAAATATAAGAAATCTCGACTCATTTTTAAAAAGTGGACCCATGTTTTGTGGACCTGCACGCCAAAACTGGTCCGGGCCAAAAAAGGTCCGGAGGACAGATTCTGGCAGCCAAAGTCGGTCTGCCGGACTACTTTTGGTCGCTAAAATTAGTCCGCATTGGATAAAATTGATCCGTCGGCCTGGCCGCTTGTAATGCATCTGCTGCCCGTAGGGTATGATTGTTTCTCCCGTGGAGTGGAAGGAAGTAATTTATGCTTCTCCTACTCTTGAAAAATCTTTTGAAGTTATAGAATGATTCGTATTAAGCTTTTGTGGACCCTGTTGTGGACGTGTTTTAACAAACACACATGATAATGCATTTCCTAGGCCTTGGCGACACACAGCATGCGAAGAGCGAAAATAACATACTAATTTTTGTGGCTGTATACTCAATCACACAACAATGAAAAATTATTATATAGAAGAGATAAGATATTTGTCTATCATTTGATTAAAAAC
>NW_022739057.1:0-1227 GCF_011630105.1 Anneissia japonica
GTGTACAATATGCATATTCATATTATTATTGAATAATTCCTTAAAAAATTACATGAAATTTCTGGACCGCCATTGACCCTATAATTGTATGGTTTCTATATCTTCTTCATCACTAACTTGGACTTCGGACTGAAATTAATCAGCCACCGCTGTTTGTTGTTCAATGGCTGTTGTGGTTGAAAATTATTTACAAACAAACTGACTTTTCTACCGAAACGATCGGTATCCCCGGTCGAGAAGAAAAACAATTCGATTAAATAAGCCTTTAAAATTTTCGTAATTTCCGAGGTTTCAACCCTGAAACAATTCCAGAAACTTTGAGCGACACCCGGCCACGCCCACTTACGCTCTCGTTGCCCACCCCGTCGGAGACAATATACCCCCATCAGCTAAATCCTGCCGCTACCGGTCCCGTTCAGAAATAAAATTAATTCACTTAGTTTTGTATTGATGCTCTTCTAACTTCGTCATGAACGGAAGGAAACTGTTTGAAATAGCATATACCGACGGTATACTGTACCACCAGTTGGCATTACTGCAAATTGCCAACAGTGAATAAGATTCCCACACAAGTAGGTTCCCACGATCAGGAGAAGCATGGGAGAAGCAGACACAAAGTCAGTCACATACAGTAGTCTATTCTTTAAACGCCGCCAACTCAGGAATGTAGACGCGGTAGTGTCTGATCTGATTCTTTGAACGCCGCCTTCAGGAATGTAAATGGCTGCTGCTCCCCAAGGAGGGAATAGCCGACTGCTTTGTTCAGCGATACCAACATGTGCCATGGTTTCAGTAGTTCAGTTCAGTTTTTCAAAGACGTGCACACTCATTCTGTATAAATGAGTATATTGTGGGCCTATCTACTGCAAGACTCTTAATTAAAAATCAACGTAACCATGGGGACGTGTACTTCTACTGTTATTTTCTCAATGAATAGGGCGTTTACAGTTAAAAGCCCTTGATTTTTTAGCAAAGTATTTTGTGTTTATGTTTCTAAGGTTGAAAAAGTCTTTGTAAAAGATGGCGCAATTTGAGAGCCGGACAGGGATGACCGGCGAGGTGAGAAACCCTGTGATAATTATGAATATTTTATTAACAATTTAACAGAATATTATGTTACAAAAAGATGTTAAAGAGGTTGCCCGTCGGGACGCACCCTATTTATTTTTGGTTGCCCGACGCAGATTTTTGGTTGCTCTGGGACGTCGGGCAGGCGATTCTGCGAGC
>NW_022739058.1:0-1098 GCF_011630105.1 Anneissia japonica
GCTGAGGTAAAATATATCTAATGCAGATTTTATAAAAAAAAAAAAAAAAAATCCACAAAAACCAACAATAACTATTTTGGTCTTATATGTACAGTAAGTGTGACTTCGTAATACCGTCATTAATACAGTGGTGTAATACTGCTGTATAATAATAATTTTCTATCTTTGAAAAGTGTGTAACATAAGAACAAAATAAAAGCATTTTGGGTCTAAAATCAGCAATAAAATAAGAACACTGAGCCAGGGCAAAATTTTAATGGTTCTTATAAAAAGAATTGTAGGTCTAGTAATAGTCTATGTGCTACCTTTACAAAAAAAATATATATATATAATTATATGTACCGTAGGTCTGGTTTGAATAATTTAATTGCTACTTTAGGCCTACTGTATTAATTGGATTACGATACCGTAGGTTTTTTATTCTAAGTTACAACGAAAAAAATTTTACTGGCGTATGAAAATTACACCGTTCTTGTTTTTCATTTTAACTTTGCTAACGGTACCCGGGGTATACCGATACCGGTATACCCCGGTATCGATATAGGCCTGCCCCGGGTATACCGGGGAATAGGCCTACCGATACCGGTAGTAGTAGCGTGAATTAACGCCACTGCTTCGATCTTGTTGGAATGGATAAAATAATAGTCAGTAAACATAATATAAATCATCAAAGGTACATATACAGTGTTTAATAACGACATGATGGAACATCGTAGGCTAAACAGTTAGATGTTTTAAACGAATAGACCTTTATTCTCGAAAATATCTGATAGGCCCAAATAACTTTTAAATTTACATATCGTTGCAGTGTACCTACAACGAATTTTAATGTCGGCCTAATATATTTCCCCATGATGGGATTGGTCGATGTACCATAGTATAAGTTTTCGTTATTATCTATTCTTTACATCGACAGAAATCATTCTAATCACCGGGGAAATAATCATATTATTATTTGGAGATAAGATTAGGTCTATGCCAATTTTTAATTTCTCTGATAAAATTCTCCAAGGGCGCGGATCTGTTTTGCAAGGTGTGTGTGTGTGTGTGTTGGGGGAAGAGTGGGGTGGGGAGAGTCCACCCACTCCATCCCCAATA
>NW_022739059.1:0-721 GCF_011630105.1 Anneissia japonica
ACATATCATTCACCTTTTATGAGGATTAGAGAGTGAATTTGCTTTTGTCTGTCAATTGACACTGACACCATACCACCCAAAAATGAAGTAGATGTGGACTAGTAGGACATACCTCAAATTCTTTCGCAAATCCGTTTTCTAAGCTCTTGTTCCGATTCATGACGTAATCATGTAGCTTTGCTAACTCGATCGGCTTGTATTCCTGATTTTCCAAGTTTGTATTTCCATAAATAGGTTCAGCGTTTGCGTACACATTTCTGACTGTAGGATCATTGTCATCATAATCATCTAAGTCTTTTACTTCAACTGAACTAGCATGACCCTCCACAGCAGCCAGCATTTCATTTTCTATTAGAAGCAAACAAAAAGGTTAGGCACTTGAAATGAATTAACTTGAATTTATTAAAATCAGTAAGAATCAAAGGCTGCAGGAAGTTATTACAGGCTTAAATTGTTGGTAAGCCTTTTTGACTATATCGGATGTTAATGTTTTTAGATACTCATCTTTTAGGTTTTATTTTCCATGGTATTGGAAAGGCGTAGAGAAAAGCAATTATTTTTGAGAGTGATATTTGTGATGATGTGTGATTTTAGTAATGACATTGCTAAGTGATAATAACGACAGTTTTGATAATAAAGTAGTTAAGGTAATAATGGTAAAGACGATTAAAATAATTACGATGATCATGACAGTGATAATGACGACAATTATACTGACGAT
>NW_022739060.1:0-680 GCF_011630105.1 Anneissia japonica
CCTTGGGTGCATGAGAGTCCACACCACCTCAGTCCCAACATGGTTGGGGTGAGGTGCAAAAGTTGGGAGAATATAGACCTCTCTGGGTGCCCGTAAAATTGCACTCTCATACCTTAAAAATCTTGCCAATAATTAATGTACACAATATAATACAACAATTATTTTTTTCAACACAATTAAGGGGTGCGACAGCATTTTACGTAAATCCCCATCTATTAGTTATGAACCCCATAAAGATGTATTTAGTGGATATGTACAGGGAGGGCCTACGGCCTACCTGACTTTCTGTTTTAATCTTGCACACGTTACTCTTATCTTCAAAAGGATTAACAGAAAATATGGAAGGATATGAATTATAGGGGCGTCGGCAGGAATTCTTATTTAATGTGGGTGTGTGTGTAGCATAGGACGGGTGCAGGGTGCCGCCAAGGCCAGTGCTGGCGGAACGTTTTTCAAAGTGGGCTGGCCCCACTTATAAGCAGGCGCGTAACAGGGGTCTTGGGTCGGGGGGGGGTGGGGGCGGCAAAGGTAATAATTTTCCCGGTTAGTAATTTATGACTTGGTGTGATACCCCTCCCCCCCCCATATAGAAAACAATACGACATAGGGCTGATTTTATTATTAATATAGGCCACACACGTGTGTTTGAAACTAAATATAAGCATTTTCATGTGGTTTTA
>NW_022739061.1:0-1113 GCF_011630105.1 Anneissia japonica
TGTAGAAGCGGTTGGCGCATCGGTTGTGGCTTCGACTCGAGGTCGAGGGTTCGAAACTCTCGCTGTGCAATTCGCTTGTGTCCTTGAGCAAGGCACTTTATCTGCAGTTGCCTCTCTCCACCCAGGAGTACAAGAGGCTTTGTGCATGAAGCGCTATATAAGAACGACATATTATTATTATTATTATTATTATTATTATTATTATTATTATTATTATTATTATTATTATTATTATTTTTATTATTATCATTATTATTATTATTATTATTATTATTTCCATTCTTATGACTTTTTATATATGTGTCCCTAACCATTGATATATTTGTAAACATCGGTAAAATAGTGGCGGGGTTAGCGGTTAGCAAAAAAAAAAGAACTCCCTATCTCATCAGTTTTTATTCTTTGATAGGGTGATAAAATCATAATTCTTTTTTATGGGGCCTTATGTGTCCTGATTACAATGGAGGCATCTTAATCGAAACAGTACTTTTCAGAACTATTGGTGTACCGCAAGCACTTCAAAATTTGTACTTCACAACGCAAAACTTCTCAGTCATTTATATATTGTCTTAAAAAGTGGCTATAACAGCAAACACATCCACAAGGTTAATTGTGTTTTTACTTGCAGATCCACACTTAAACCGATGTGATATAGGGCCTTTAGGTTTAAATACAGACAAAGTATGCTCCTTCGTAGGCCTACCGTACGTATCTTATAGATTATTACCGCCATAATAGTCATGGTCATCGTGTTTCCCTTCGTCATAATCATCATCATTAGTCATAAGCACAATCATATGTTTTCACTATTGTGGATTGTGTTTTCTTAACGTCGTATGTACTCGTATATATGTACGGCTTCATTTCCCATATATTTTGGCTGAAAATATTACAGAAAGTAAACACCAATGGTTTATAAAGCATTCTGCAACGTATTCCGATCATCCGTAGTTTTTTCTCTAGTTCAAAGACAGCCTTTCTATCTCTGAAATCATCGTTGTATACAAAAATAACATGATCACCTGAATTCATTTTTTCGTCCACTGGCAATAAAGAAATCCTCGTGGCAACACCTAACTTCCCTTCTTCGTGAGCTCGAGCTATGCGAATCCA
>NW_022739062.1:0-814 GCF_011630105.1 Anneissia japonica
AGCTTACTCTGTCAATTTGATCGATGATTTTCCTAGGCTTGCCTGACAGTACATCTGGGAAACTCTAAGGCTATGTTCACACACACGGCGTAAGGCTGGCTTAAGCATGGCGTAGCGTACGCCTTTGTGTGTGAACTAGGCAGTGGCGTTGTTAAAGCCACTCACTACGCCACGTCCTTGGCGTTATTAACGATCTAGATGTGTATAAGAGACAGATACCAGACTTGCCAATGGTATCAACTTTAACATTCCTAAAGTGAACACCGAGTGCAACAATCACGATTGCAATATTAGCTACTTTGGTCTCTTTCCTGTGCTCTCTGTAAATGAAATGGTAAAGGGGTTCTTTTTCTATTGCATTTTACTTAGTTATAATGTATATGATTTGTTGATTGTGTTTTTAAAGATATTTTAACATATTTAGACTGTCTATTAAAACCTGCAACACCTACAATGCTAGCTGAAAAATCAAAGCAAAATTGTTCATTTAAAATACAATAATCATATAAGTTCACTTCGAACAATTCACAGATTTAAAAGTTTTACTGATGCATTGTTAATTTTACTACAGTTAAGAACCCGTACATTATTTAAAACAACTATTCCCCCATAGGCCTATATTACTATTAGTTTAACGCCAGCGTTAATATAGCGAACGCTGTTTGTGTGAACACTTTGGAATTTTAATCCGTGAATTAGCTTACGCCTGGCGTAAGCCACGCCAGTCTTACGCCGTGTATGTGAACATGAGGTGTAGCAGCTTATAACAATAACAGCAAATAGTCAATTAGTCTGTAAATGAAATAACAAGTTG
>NW_022739063.1:0-933 GCF_011630105.1 Anneissia japonica
GCTTATATTTAGTTTCAAACACACGTGTGTGGCCTATATTATAAATCAGATAAGCCCTATGTCGTTTTTTTTTTCTATATGGGGAGTCGGGTGGGTTAGGTATGGTAAATTACTAACCGGGAAAATAAATACCCACTCCGACCCAAGACCCTTGTTACGCGCCTGGTGTTAGCGCCAATGTGTGCCCTTGTGCGGACAGGGGATGTGCCCCCTCTGAAGCTGGAAACCTTGTTTTTGCAAAATAAATTGATGCAATTTGTTATTATAGGCCTAATCAATAAATTCCTCATCAACCGATTGTAGTGTAGTGCTATGGTACTACTTGGGATATGTGCCGTTCATGCACGCGTGTACGCGCGGAGGAATATGATTAAATGAGTTATGTTCAAGACGACATGGCGTGTGTGCATTGTTGTTGATTGTCCATATAAACAACACTAAATCTGGCGACGAGAGATAGCTAGAAGGAGGGATAATGGCGAAAGTAAATATCCCTTGTGTCGCTGCATTTGACAATGTTGTCGCTGAGTCTTTGGACACGTCTGTAGGTCAAAAATGGGAAGCGTGGATTAAGCGTTTCGAGAATTATGTCTTAGCCCTGTCCGTGTCGTCGGACGCGCAAAAACGTGCATTGCTCCTACATGCTGTAGGGCCGCGTTGCTTTGATATATTTGACAGTCTACCTGATACTGGAACTACTTACGCACATGCCAAAGTGGCTCTGTCGAATCATTTTAGGCCTAAAGTTAATATTGAATATGAGAGGGCTGTATTTAGACGTCTTAGGCAGAAGTCAGACGAGAAACTAGATTCCTACCATACCCAACTAAGGAAGGCGGCCGGTACATGTAACTTTCAAAGTATTGATCAAGAACTGAAGTCGCATATTATCCAAACAACTACTGACTCGAAGTTGAGAAAACAGGGCCTTAA
>NW_022739064.1:0-611 GCF_011630105.1 Anneissia japonica
TTGTGTGTTCGATTCACGAACCAATTTTTTTTTTTTTTTTTTTTTTAAGGCAGTTTAGTTGATGGTGGATTCCAGACCTCTGACAATGGCGGAAGCCTATACCAAAGCTTCGCATTTTTGCGGGCATAATGCCTAGACAGGATTGTTCATTCATATTGAAATTAATGTTTTGATGGTGATTTTTTTTTTCATCGAATGGGAATTCATATTCTGGTTTAATTTAATTAATTTGTTTATGTTAAAGATCAAGTTTAATTTTTATACTTATGTTCTAATTGTATGTACTGAGGGTCCCAATTGATCAGCTCAGGGTGGATGGACAACCCTCACAAAATATTGTTTAAATAAATAAATATATTTTATATAAGAAGAATCTATGAATATTCAGCTTTCCGTTTACTGGGGAATGAACAACAAGATATTTGATTGGTAAACAGCCGAAATGGCAATTTAAAGCCAACGAAGTCGCTGGAGGTAATTTTGTTTTCTTTTTTTAAGGCCAGGGCCTGTAGACCTCTGACAATGTTAGCGGAAGGCTATACCAAAGCTTCGCATTTTTTCGGGCATAATGCCTAGACAGGATTGTTCATTCATATTGAAATTAGTGTTTT
>NW_022739064.1:664-1482 GCF_011630105.1 Anneissia japonica
AGAAGAATCTATGAATATTCAGCTTTCCGTTTACTGGGGAGAATGAACAACAAGATATTTGATTGGTGAACAGCCGAAATGGCAATTTAAACGAAGTCACTAAAAAGAGGTCAAAATGCAGCCTCTACGCGCGGTGAGCGGTCAACATAGCACCAATAGAAAAGTGAAAAATGACGGTGACCTTTTTCAAGCAATACAATTGAAACAAATACTAAAGCAATCAGAAAAGAATTGCCTTCCAAATGCAGAAGGGAATACAAAAATCCGACAAGTATTTGCCAGATACGACTGTGGAAAGACAAAAAATGACCTAAAAACAGCTAATGTCAGCGTGAAACACTTTTGCTAGGCTATTCTCGCTCTTGAACTATAATGTTGCAACAAGAACCATTTCGTATTATTTGGAGCTTTTTTGATTTGTCAATATGTATGGCTGATAATTTTACTTTACTTTGTCAGGTCGAGGTGATTTCACTTTATTTGACAATAGACTGATATTATTTCCACTCACAATAGTGTAGTCGCAATATTACTAATACAAAAGTGAAAGTTAAAAAGGGGAGAAAAGCAAAAATCTCTTGATTGATTTTAAAAGTCGTGTACAGTACTTGCAAAAAGACTAAATTAATCGTTGTTTGAAAAATCGTGTTGTTAATAATAATAATAATAATAATAATAATAATAATAATAATAATAATAATAATAATAATAATAATAGGCCTTATAATAATATAATATGCCTATTAATAATAATAATAATAACAATAATAATAATAATAATAATAATAAAATTAATAATAATAATAGGCCTTAATAAT
>NW_022739064.1:1494-9786 GCF_011630105.1 Anneissia japonica
ATAATAATAATAATAATAATAATAATAATAACAACAATAATATATTCAATCTCAAGTAAAAAAGAAGACACATCAAATCCAGGTCAAGGTCTGTAGATACAGACCAATGCAGGTAGACAACAAATACATATTAAACGAAATATCAAAAGAAAAAAAAAAACATTTATCAGATTCAGATTAAAGGGCGAACGGCCAGATAGATTAGAGCCATCCAAGAACTATTACATTAGTGTAATATTTTCCCATGCAGGGTTAAACCTAGCATTCCAAATTGTGTAGCTGGTAACGAGAGCAGTTTCTGAAATTTCCTTAATTATTGCTTTGGCGTTTCTTGAAGTTATCTTAAGAATATCTTTTATTCTACATTCATTTGCTGGAGTAATGAGACCTCTACTTCCTATTTCAAGGCAGGTAATTTTACCTCTAAACCCATGTCTGACAATATCATTGATGGTATCTTTGTATTTATCCTCTTTTCGTCGATGCGCTTTATCGATATTCATTTCAAATGGTACGGTTAATTCCAAAAGTTCGATATTACCTGTTACGATAACAATATCCGGTTTTGCCTTCGTTATGAGGACGCTTGGGGGAACTGTTCCCCCTGCTATGGAGTAGCCTTTTACGTCTGCATAAACATTGTCAACCCTCCTATATTTCACAATATATTTAATCAGCAAATGTATTATAGAATCGTGCCGCCACGTAAATCGGGTAAAAAATCTATGGATGCCCTCACTGCGAAACTCAATACTCCCTTAGGTAAATTATAAATCAAAGATCTCCATGTAAGATCTGCAGAGATAAGGTGTGTAAGCTTTAGTAGGTCACCCTGTTTCCTTAAGGGTTCCACATATTGATGCCAGAATTCAATCCTATTTTCAAATATATCTTCTTTTATATGGGGCTTAATTTTTGACCAATTGGTATTCGATTCAGCCCTAGAAACTGATCTATTGTGGACTACTTGCCATTTTCTAGAGCCATTTTTTTTTGCATTTTTCTTGACCATCTAGTTTCTCTTTCTAATTTACATTTCAGAGCATGGGTTACCCGACTGTCAGCCTTAAGGCCGGTTCCCACTGAACGCGATCAAGCGAATTTCGCGTCGAAATGTGGCGCGCGCGGCTGAATCGAAGACGCGACTGGCGTTTCCAATGTGAACATGCAAACGAATTTGTAGTCAAACACGCGAACGCCCAATATTCGAACTTCGACGCGGTGCGCGCGGTGGTCGCGGAGGCTTCGCCTGCGAATGGACCTTTCCGCTAAGCCCCGCCCCTTGGATATTGTTGCTAAGGTCCCACAAGGCGACAGTGTTAAAACCATAGAGATATAATAAGAATACTAGAGCGCTAACAGCAATGTATTCGATGTTCGAAATACGCAGAGCTGTGTTTGTGTACCATCCAAGATGGCTGCCATATTTTCAGCCAATCAAATTTCGCCTGAGCACTATCATTTTCAATGGCGCCCTCAATTTACACAGAAAGTTCAGTACAGCTATGTTTGAAACTCGAGCGTTGCGGTGTTTGGGTGTAATGTACATGATTTTAATTTTCATTCCTTGGTATTTTATTTTTGAATAAGATGTTCCACTTGGCCTCGTTTTGCCTACGACAGTTTAATAATTTGTCATTATCAATTCTAATTATCATTAATGAAATAATATTCAGTCAGAGGGCTTATTTATGGTAATAATATGCATACTAAGCCTGAAGGTGGCGCTTTCCTACGGCAGCCATCTTGGATGGTACACATACACAACTCTGCATTGCTCCGCCGTCTTGTCAGCACTCTAGTTGTTTAATAGCTCTATGGTTAAAACATACGCGAACACGTGCGTTTGTGGGACAACACGTGTGTTTGTGAGACGCGCGCGCATTCCTAGCGCTGTTCTGATTAGTCAGTTTTTAAGTTTGATTGACACTTCGGAAATGTCTATTCACAAGAGTTGATCCAAGACCAACTTTTTCGGATTCGCGAGCGAATTCGCGGCCGATGGACCAATCGCAAGGCTTATATTCAATTTATGTCAAAGGTCAACAATAAAGTCATGACCATTGTCAAAACAATGAACAGAAGTGCGAAAAATGACAGACGAGTCCGTTTCACGCAAACTCTGTGGAACAGTAGGCTACCCTTGTTTAGGTCTGTGACAAGGGAGCAAAGAAAATATGTGACAATGCGTGGAAAAGGATTTGCAGAGACGAGTTGAGTTATCTCCACTTTCTACCAGTTTAGGCCTGTCCAGCCTAGGCCTCTGATTCCCTGCTACTACCTGAGACCTACAGTAGGGTAGGCTAGGCCTACTATCTACCCTTAGGAGGCCTAGCTCTAGGCCTTGAATAAATATACTAAAAAAAAAACCATGTTTATATTCACTCTTTTGATTCATTATAGATTTCTGGGAATGTTAATCCTGAGGATTTTATCTGATTCGTCTCACAGCCCTCTTCCTCCGTCTATCAATGCGATAACAAAATCCCTTCTCTGTTGCAACCCGCCATTTCGAGTTTTTGCGCGCGGTCAGCAGTGGGAATAGGCAAACGAATCATTGGAAGCGAGACATTCTTCACCGAAAGTCAACTCTTGTGAACTTTGCGCGATTCGCTTCGCTTGCCGCGTGACGCTCGACGCTTTCGCTTGACAAGTTCAGTGGGAACCGGCCTTTAACCATGGAACGAGAATATGCTAGGACATGTGATTCCAGATACACGTCAGATATTCGGGTGAAAATTTAATCCCTCTGGACAGTGTATAAATGCTGGTGTAGGTCCGTTTATGGCCAATCCAGTCCATTGTTTAATTGCATTTGTGTGTATGTGGTCAAGCGTTTGAAGCTGACAGTCAGTTAACTCATGCACTGTTAACATATAGCGAAATGATAGTGTAGCGTATTGTATATATATACGCAATTTGAATTCGTTTCTAATAAGGCTTTTATTGATGTTGTTAATTGTTCCATTAATGTTATTCTTTATGAATTCAAAGGTTTCCTTAGTTTTACCACTAAAAAACAACATACTACCGAGGAATTTCTTGGGTGCACTCTTCAAGGACTTAAGAATATTAGCCCCCAATGGAAAGTTTCATTCATCAGGCTTACCGCCTCTGATGGACATGGTTTTACACTTAACAGGCTTAAGAGAAAGATGCATAGATTGTGTATATCTATTATCTCATTCATTAGTTTCTGATGTGTCCTTTTGTCTTTAGTGATTAGACAAAAATCGTCTGCAAATGGAAGAGTGATAAATTTCTTTCCTTCGAGTTCGTAGCCATGCGCGGACTCCTTGGTTTTCAGGTAGTGTATAATCTGTCTCTTATACACATCTAGATGTGTATAAGAGACAGCTTTTTTACTTGAGAATAAAAACTATTACGCCTGTCTCTTATACACATCTACACTGAGTCTTGAATAAAGTGTAGTTATATAACTGTGGATGGTAGGTGGGATTCTATATCTCTCCATCGTGTAGTTTATTAAGTTATGCTCGACTGAGCCAAAGGCGTCGGCTAAATCGAAGAAAGATAAATTGTCCTTTTCTTGTTTCTTGCGTGCGCTAGCAATTCATTTATTACAATTGAATGTTCTACGCATCCATTTATCCCATTCAGGAACGCTTTTTGTGTTTCAGGATCAATATACATATTGCTTGTCATAAAGTTAGCTATTCGTTCGGCAACAATTTGATGGAATAATTTACCGATACAAGATGTTAAAGAAATCATCCGAAAGTTACCTGGTTTGCTAGTGTCACCATCGTTATGGATAAGGGTGACGTCACTGCGTGACCATCTTACTGGAGGATCACCGCTGATAAGCAGTTTACTAAATAATGTGGCAAGGAGATGATGTGTTGATGGAAGTTTTCGTAAGAGTCCATATAAGATGCCATCTTCCTCCGGGGCTGAAGTTGGTTTCTTGTTATTGAGAATTTTTCTGACGTCTATGGGTCTAATTCTGTCTCTTATACACATCTAGATGTGTATAAGAGACAGAGTAAATATAAGTATGTATTGGCTGTTTCCTTTGAGAAAGTGGGTGTTGATTGAGCTTTACTAATTTTTCCATTTACACAAAGTTTTGAAAATTTCCAAAAGTTTTTAAAGTATTGGTTTTCTTTGTGGCGCGAACTTTTGTGTTGCTTTTTACTCCGCTCCATACGTTTCACATAATTGTGGGCCTTAACTGCTTTTCTAAATTCCCGCCGATCTTGATCCGTTCCATTTACACCAAATGCTTTCTTCCTGAGCATGTTCTTAATTTGTTTTGCTCGTTTCGTATAGTGTTGCTCTCGTGTTCTATGAATCCGGTTAAATTAAGGCTTTTATTTTTTACGAATTCCGGTTTTGACAATAGAAACTCTCGCAGACGTTGTGTAAATTCTTCACCGGCGTCAGCTGGCGAAACGTCGTTTGTTGAAATATCAAAATGAAGCGGACCAAGATATTGTTTAAGCTCGCGATTATGCACTGCCCATTGGTCGCTTGTCAGGGACGGAATAACAAAAGAAATCTGCGTCGAGTCCAACAACCAGGCACTTCGTCGTGTGCTATCGTCAGCCATTAAATAATATCGCCAGGCCTAGATGCCTCCTCAGACTTGTCAGTTAAATTCTAGAAAATTATAGACAATATTTACCACAAATAACATGCAGCGGGAAACAGTACATTTAGGATAAACAAAATACAGCAAAACAAGAACGAAAACGAAGCAGTCCAGTCTCTCAAGCAATATTTGCTAGTGTGTATAAACGAGAGCTGTTGACGAGTCAACGATCTGGAATATTATATTATAATATGCATATTAATAATATAATATGCATATTAATAATCATAGGAGTGATGTTTTGCCCTACCTGACGTGATATCGTACCGAATACTCAGTACGTCCCCAAATACTAGCGAAAAAAATTCGCAAGTGATTCAGGTGGGAATCGAACCCACGACCTCCAGGTATCTAGCCTGATGTCTTAACCACTAGACCACCGAGCTTGCGCTTTATAGCACTTGCAGTACCCGCTGCTACTAGGGGATCGGATTCATCACTCGTCACCAAGCGCAAGCTCGGTGGTCTTTTTATTAGAAGAAATGTAAAACCCCAAATATAGTGCAAATATTTATAAGATTGTGTCCCCTCACTCACAGTTATGAATTTTCCTATCTGTTTTCCATTTTTTCTCTCGGTTTATAAAATACCCATTCGGTGACCATCATTAGATTTTTGCTAATTAAAGCTTGATTTCCGCTCCTTTGCATATTTCCCTGCGATATACAACATTTTTGACACTTTAAATTTATTATTTGTATTAAACAACATGGTAGGCCCAAAAAATAAAAATAAAGCAACATTTTTTTCTTATGAAATTTCCATTTTTCGTGGCGGTGAGTGTGCTAATTGGCCAAATATACGGTAAATTTGTTTTATTCGAATCATCATTTTAGACAAGATACAAATAAGTCTGCCATATCTACGACCATACTACATCTGAAGATCAAGAATATAGAAGTTGTTAATAGTTTAAATGATTTTTTGTTCTAGAGTGGATTTTTGATATGCCATTAATAATAGAATCAACCTTAAAATCGATCTTTGCGTGTATGCTGTAACCATGGCTGTAGATTGTGATTGTTACAGCATGCACGCAAAGATCGTACGCGGCGGATACCCTACGCGGTGGATACCTACGCGGTGGATACCCTACGCGGTGCTATTTACACGATCTTTTGTTACTTTTTCGCCAGTGACGTCATGGTAAAATCGTATATAATCGCCTATAACTTCATAAAAAATAGCCAAAAAAAGATTTTAAGGTTGATTCTATTATTAATGGCATATCAAAAATCCTCTGTAGAACAAAAAATCATTTTGCTAGTTCTGTTTTAAAGGAAGACTTTTCAACAATTTTGACAATACCCATGATTCAGGGGTTTTATGCAACTAGCCTAGGGCCCCTAGGCCTACTAAGCCTAGCACCTCTCTAGAGGTGGCACACCAGTGCAGCAGTAGTAAGTAGGAATAGGACCCAGGCTGCTACGACCCTAATCCGTATAATATATAACACCAGAAGTGTCTTCTGAGGCCTGCACCAAAAACGAACAAAAAAGAGTGCTTCTGGCTCATCCACACATATTCCAGGCGTTGTTTAAAAAAAAAAAAAAAAAAAAAAAAAAAAAAAAACAGCCCAAAGAGTACAATGGTTTCATCAATGTGAATAGTGCGTTATGATTGGTCAAATAGTTTGTACACAGTATGCAGAAATCCAATCCAGGGTTGGGCGCGTTGAGTTAGTTCTCTTATTTTTTATTATTTTTCTCATTCTGGACAGCGCCACCAACGACAAAGAATAAGCGCCTAATCCAAAAAAGGAATCGAGTATGGGACGCCAATTAATTTAGGTATGGCGCGCACAAAGCGCAATAAAGAGTGAGTAATCCAAAATTAGAGCCTGGAACCCAGGCTAAGCAGATACCAAAAAAAAAAAAAAAAACATTGCTGGCCGGATGATACATCAGCGCGGCGTAGGGATGTGCTAAGCACCGGGACCCATGGCTATTCATAAATAGGTCTAAAAATTATATTTTTTATTTATTTATTTATTTATTTATTTATTGCGGTATAAAAAAACAGACTCATATCAATCCCAGAGGGCAAACCTGTGAGCTTACAATTAAAATACACTAATCAAGAAACATATAGAAAGCTAAGACAAATAAAAAGTCATTGAAATAAATTTTTTAAAAACCCGACAATAGAATTACTGTATTAAATCATTACATAATTATAAATCCACAAAGCATAAGAAAAAGTCCAGCCATTAAATTCTTGCAATTAAAACAAATATATGAATGTCAAAATAACATTAATGAAATTGTGACATATACAAACTAGAAAGGCCTACAATAACTATGATTATTAAATGTTCAGCTATTATACAATTGGAAATAATTTCCAACAATTAAAACTACCAGTTTCTAGCTGTGAAACCGCATCGGCTCTTCTTAAAATAGTAACGAAGGTGCCGATCATTATTAGTATCCTTGGTCATTAGTATCCTTGGAACTTCTTACAATGAATTTTCTGAAAACGTGAATCATCACAGCATAAAAGGCTGGTATCCGATGTAGGCCTAAAATGTGAACGACCCCTAAATAACTTGTATAAAAAATTTTAAAAACATTAGAGACTGATTTCTTTGAAGTGACATAAGGAGTTAAACATGATTTTTGTTCTATTTACAACAATGAACTAGCAAATAGTATGCTCCTTTCACAGCAACGTTGGGTATATACTGTATAAATAACACACAAATGGGTTGCTTATTCTTTGCAGACGATGATATGTCGAACTAGGATGGCAGTCTTTGGAGGCAATTCAAACTGTCCGACGTCGTTTTATGCAAACCAAGAACATGAAGATAAATAAACTAACTAATATTTCCAGTAAGTCATAAAGAGGGCATTGACAAAAAGTGAAATTTTAGCAAATGTGAATGATGAACCTTAACTTCTATAACTATCGTACTGTATATTAGATTCTTTTATATTGTAAGGTAATTTCTGAATGTTTTAAAGATATTTTAATGAATGTATCGTAATTTTGTATAATAGAATACTAACAATGTCGCTTTTATTGTCTTGTATTGTATTTTAATATTGTAGGGTCTACTATTTAACGTAATCGATTTCAGAGACATATTATGGTGTTAATTTACGAGAGGAGATTTGTTTCTATAGTTCAGAATTTCAATTGAAAGCTAGAGGGTATAACTATACTTTAATAGCTTAGATAAACTAATGCCAGGACTAACACACAATTAAAGCAATTCAAATACTGTGTATATTCAATTAAAAAATGCAATCACGCGTATATTTTTTTTATGTTATTAGCTACGGAAAAAACACGGTCACCAAATGCGAGGGAACAGGGAGTCAGACTTCAGCAGAAAATAGAGAGAGAGAGAGAGAGAGAGAGAGAGAGTGCACACACACACACACACACCAACTGACGGCGCTGCAAGTAGCAGCCACCATACAAGTGTCTTGGAAACCGTCTGGAATTACTCTTTTTGCACGAATTTTTCTTAAAAATCTGCTGTTGGTTTGTCTCCTTAATATCTGAGACTACAATTTTTCGCTTTTCTGTCTTTAATTTACGTTTTTCAAGTCAATTTTTTAATCCTTATTTTCACCATTGGCTAGGCCATGACTTACCATTCATGCTTGAGTGGTCACCATTGTCGGTGCCTATACAGTCCATGTTACAGCCTGCTATTGTTAGGCCTA
>NW_022739064.1:9840-10178 GCF_011630105.1 Anneissia japonica
GTAGGAATATGTTGCTTTCTTTGAATTCCAACCGTAAAGCTAGAGTATCAGCTACTGCCTTTAAAAATCTGAAGGAGTTTGATATTTTACGCCCTAGGCGTGGTTGCCGTGCAGGTAGACAGATCAAGTCAAAGGTAAAAACACCATCACCTGTTCGTTCACATTCCTCATCTTCTGCTACCAGTTGTTATACACTAACACAAACTTCGACTGATCACATTAATCTTGCTGTGTGGAATGCACAGTCAATTTGCAATAAATCTACCGAATTTTTTTGTTCAGTACGTTGTCGATCATGGCATCGATGTTGTATCAATAACTGAGACATGGCTTAGAGA
>NW_022739065.1:0-525 GCF_011630105.1 Anneissia japonica
AGCGGTTAGCAGGGGCGCCGCAAGCTATAGCCATAATATCGACGCTGGTTCGAACGGCACGCTCGCCTATGGATCTGGTTGTAGAACAAGTCTTCTCGGATAAGGACTATAAACCGTAGGCCTAGTGTATACAATGGCTTGTGTGCACTATAAAGAACCCAGTACATCCTTCGAGACGAGTAGGGGGATACCCCGGTGTACTGGAACAGACAGCCCCTGTGGTGGACGACGAGAGTTGCTGGTACCGGGTTACCGAGGAGCACACCCTTAGGGGCGAAGACAGTTATTGATCGAGTTCCTAGTCCACATTTCAAGCGCCCTGAGCATCTTACATTAGATGGATTTGTGCGCTATATAAAACTACACTATTATTATTATTATTATTATTATTGTTTAACTCATTATTATTAAAGTAAAAGGAAACTTCTATTAAATTTTACAAACATATTTCTCTAAAATCTTCAGGTGAAAGTCAGCGGTGTGTTAAGCAGTCTTTTCAAAATACTCATTCGTCATCAGGTTTGT
>NW_022739066.1:0-558 GCF_011630105.1 Anneissia japonica
CCTGATGATGACATAATTAATGTCGACATATTTAATCCCAACATGTCATTATCAGGAATCATTCCTGATAATGATATAATTAATGTCGAAATATTTAATCCCAACACGATGGCGTGCAGTTCAATAGTTGAGTAGGCCTATGTATTTAATACTTTTAGCTTTTAACTTGTAGATAGGCCTATATATTTTTATACAAATGTAAGCCTGCGTCTGATGTGGAAATTTATTTTAGTGGTTTGGAAAAAAAATCATACCGTATTAGACGAGGGCATAGGGTTGCCAAATACCAATATTTTTTTTTTCGAAATCTTTGTAATCTTTTGCGTTCGATCTAATAGTACACAGTTTCCTGTAATCAGCTTCTTTCTTTCATCAGTGGTACGCACGCCAAGTGATGCGTTAAAACCGCCTAACTATGGTCTTACTGGAATTTTGAGGTTAATAACATACGGTACCAGTTTTTCTTACACTAATGAGAAAAATGATTTTTGATTTTTAATTTAATTTAATTTGGAGTTTATTTCGGATTTTACCACTCCATATAGGCCTATATATTCA
>NW_022739067.1:0-811 GCF_011630105.1 Anneissia japonica
ATAACAAAGTTTTAGATGCTGTCCTTGTTTAGGACAGCATTTTTGATTAATTAAAAAAAGAAAAATACAATTTCTACATGTATACCACAATAAAAAATTAAACACCATCCAGTAACTATACTGTACTTATCATACTTTTATTAAAGAGCTTGATACTTTATATTCATGTTTGCTTAGATTGTAAACAGTAATTAAAATATTTTATACATACGTATATAATTAGAAAATACAATAAAAAATTAATCATTACATTTTCATTTTTTCTTTCATTATGCCTATTAAAAAAAGGATGAAATATAAACATGTTTCTCTTGAATTAAAAAAAAAATGTACTGTACTGTTTTATATATATATTTGAAATAAAGTATTATATTATGTACAGTACGCATAGGCCTTGACATACAAATATACAATAACATTTGGTACTTATATTACATAGACAAAATATTGATAGTTATTATAATTATATATTTACATTTTCTTTCATAAATTACAGTGGACCTTCATGGACCCTTATTCAATTAAAAGTAAATATAATACATAATACGAAGTAAACAAAACTTAAAACTAAAAATTCGAAAAGTAGTAAAAAAACGACAAAGGAAAATGAATTAAACTTGAAAACAAATACATTAAAAAAAATAAATTAAAAAAATGAAAAAAAAAATATGTTCAGAATACCGAACATCCCTGAGAGCATACATTTCCCTCATCAATAACAAGTTACTCTTCCTCACGAGAACGAAAAAAAAAGAAAAAGAAAGAAAAAAAAAAAGAAGGAAAACTAAACCTCTTTATTAGCAGAAACAAT
>NW_022739068.1:0-796 GCF_011630105.1 Anneissia japonica
AGTTCATTGAAAGAGGTTTAATGGTTTAGGATGGTCCGAAATTGTGCTCTAGCCTACAATGTTATTGATTGGAAAATCAAAAGCGGATGACGGGGTGTCGATGCTTGTCCGACAAGGGAAAAAATTTCATTCCTGACCCAACCACCCAACCTCCTCCTCTCAAAAAAAAAATGCAGACACTGCATACACTTCGCGTAAAAGATGGCCTCGATAAGCCTAATCTAACCTTCGGTTTCGTAATACCTACATACAACATAGTTAGTATTATTTCTTGTTAACTTATATTTTCGTCAAAGGAAGACGCTTCTACAAGTCACCAGTTACAAAGGTAAAAAGCAGGCCTATACTAATAAAGAATTGACATATCAGGATCGTTATATATTTAGTAGGCATGGATGGACGGAAAATACAATCCTAAATCGAAAGAGTTGAATTGTGCGTGAATTAAAGTCAAAAACAAATGCTTAAAATTTGTTTTCAAATAGGCCTAGTTTTCCAGAGGGCGTTTGTTGGATTAATACTATTCACATTCGACAAAATTAACATTCTCAAAGTTTTAAAATATATAGGCCTATACACAATTATGAAAAATTAAAAATATATATTAAGGTAATTCAAAAAGAACTGTACGCACGTACTACGTTCGTGAGGAGATATGTACGTTCTACTGTTGAATTGTCTTGTTTAGATATATTACTTTAAAAATTAAATGAACGAAAATAGGTATAGGTCTATTCAGTATATTTTGAATAAAAGTAAAACAACAAAAAGGTACTAGGAGAAAATTATTTAAATG
>NW_022739069.1:0-553 GCF_011630105.1 Anneissia japonica
ATTGGACTGTGCCACACAGGGCAAGCATATTCTACAATGGGCCGTATATAGCAAGTGTACACTTGCAACATATCTCCAGAACGAGCGTTTGCTTTCTTAGGATAATCAATGTGTAAAGGAGCTTAAGGAGAGAACGAGCGTTTGCTTTCTTAGGATAATCAATGTGTAAAGGAGCTTAAGGAGCATTCGTTGATGAACTATATGTTTGATACGATTTATAACATCATGTTCAAATTCAAATTCAATTAAAATTCAAATTTAATTCCTGGAGACATGATGCTGCCTTCCAAGGATTGCCAAAAAGTTATAAAAACTATCAAGTGGCTCTCTTGACAGCATCATTACAAATTAAAAATCATAGCTGGAAATCAATCATTAATAATATTCCGTAAGATCTTCACATACAAAAGATACAATCTGGCAGGAGGAAAATAACTTAATATATTATCAAAATTTAAGTTGAAAATAATAAATAGGCCTAGCATGTATATTTGCTTATATATATTTGAGCACTGTATTATTATCTATTTGATATATATTATCATCTATTATA
>NW_022739070.1:0-1081 GCF_011630105.1 Anneissia japonica
TACGTTTATTCCAAAGCAGAGTCAATGTATATATTTCCATGGACTAATAAATAATAATAAAAAAACATTAATATAATTTATG
This sequence comes from Anneissia japonica, assembly GCF_011630105.1. NCBI lineage: Eukaryota > Metazoa > Echinodermata > Crinoidea > Comatulida > Comatulidae > Anneissia > Anneissia japonica. The sequence goes on from NW_022739070.1 coordinate 83, forward strand.
TGTACCGAAATATGGCCGACCATTGGCTAGGATATCTGTCGATGTTAAAAAAATATTTACTAGGCCTAGGTTATTTTTAAATCGGTATTGCAATCCCTACTATTGTTGATGTAGAAACATATTTAATGAAATTTGGCTGAGCTTAGTGTCAGTAGTGTTAACGAAAGTTATTAAAGGTTACGTTTATTCCAAAGCAGAGTTAATGTATATTGTTCCATGAAATAATAATAATGAAAAAATTATTAATCTAATTTATGTGTACCGAAATATGGCCGACCGTTGGCTTGGATATCTGTCGATGTTAAAAAAAAAATTACCAGGCCTATGATCTTAAATCGGTATTGCAGCCTTACTATTGTTGATCTAAAAAGACATGAATTTTTGTTTTACTTACCGTTAACTCGATAAAATCCCAATTCGTCTGGTATACTTGCAATGCCAGGTTTAGAGATGATATGTTCTATGTCCAAGGTCTGTAACACATGACTGTATTTCTTTTCGGTGCAAACAAATAGAATGGATCATAGGCCAAAGACCTTCCCGTACAAACAAATAGGTATGGAATAAATCCTTGGTCCAAGGCCTACAACAAAAGCAGTGCAATAAATTCAGTCTATACCAATTTTTAGGCCCAAAGCCAAAAAACAAGAGTTGTGCAATAAATTCCGTATAGAACGATTCCTAGGCTCAAGGCCTGTGACACATTATTTTTTTTTTTCGGCGCAAACAACATCTGTATAGAATAATTCCTAGGCCCAAAGCCTATAACGCAAGCTGTGAAAAACAATCCCGTGTAGAATAATTCCTAGGTCCAAGGCCTACATTGCAGGCTGTGCAAAACAAAATCGGTATAGAATAATTCCAAACATGCTGGGAAATCCCCGCGTCAACTGTATCGGTTAGTTCAATGCACAGAGCACGGCGGTTTCATTCACACTATATTGGGACAATAAGTGTTTTCAACGCGCCTTTCATATATTTACGCACCGCAAGCCTCGA
>NW_022739071.1:0-640 GCF_011630105.1 Anneissia japonica
GATGACTGCACCGTACTGCGCAGCTTCGGATCAATGGATTTCGTGCACGTCGAAGTGGAGAACCTCGACGTGGTTGCACGATTTCGCGTGGGAGACGAAGAGTGGTCGGCAAGGAGTACAGGGAAACTCGAACCGGGACGATGGCACAGCGTCGGGATCAGCAGGCTGGGTCGATGGATTCAGGTGCGGTTGGACGATGTAGTCGGGGAGGGAATGCAAAAGACGGGCACGGCATCGGCTGCAAAGCAAAAGACGGGCACGGCATCGGTTGCAAAACTGACAGGAAATTTTACGCTGGGCTCGTTCGACGGGTGTCTCAGAGGAATATCCGTCAACTCCAACGTTCCCGTTCTGAGGTCGGTCGGCCAATGCTCCGACGACGGCAGAGAGACCTTCGCTGTTTCGAACGCGCCGTCCGAGTTTCGACGCCAGACGAGCATCGCTTTCGAACTGAAGTTGGAGAACGAAGAGAACTGCACCGTTCTGCGCAACGCAGGAGACGGGGATTTCGTGCACGTCGACGTGGAGGACCTCGAGGTGGTCGCGCGATTTCGCGTGGGAGACGAAGAGTGGTTGGCGAGGAGTCCCGGGAAACTCGCAATTGGTAACTGGCACAGCGTCGCGGTCTATAGGGTAGGAC
>NW_022739072.1:0-750 GCF_011630105.1 Anneissia japonica
TTTCTGCTGATTTCATATTATAAATTAATTGTATTTGCATTGCAAATTATTGCTATAAATTAGTTCTAATTCTACTGTAACTGATTCTTATGCCAATAAAATTATAGAGTGTATGTCATCGTTGCAAGAGAAAATGTCAAAAACCCCTATTAAGGGGAAAATTTGGTACTTTTGGTCCTGAATAGGGGTACAAATATTCAGGGGACACTACTAATAAGGGGACACTTGTTTCAGTCCCGAAGGTGTCTCCTTAATAGAAGTTCTACTGCATTTGTAATATTTTATAAGTAATATACTTGTAGAACTTTTATCTGGATGTATGATATTACAGTAGCACTAAAAGTATCCCTGTAGTTTAGATGAAAAACTTAGATTTCCAAACTGTAGGTCTACTCTACGACTTTCAAAATTAGTACCGGTAACAATTACTATGGGCCTGTGCCAAACGTATATATATATATATATATATAGGCCGATTTGTTTGTTTGCTTTTTTTCGAGAAATATTAGAAAATTGATATTTACTAATCCATTATGGAGTTATAACTATCGATTTCTGAACACCATTTAACTGAATGGTGGTTTCGTCTTTGACCAATGCTGACGAGTAGCCCAAAATTTTTAGGGTGAGCAATAGAGAATGTCACAGTAACAATTTTCGACTTCCAACTTTGTTAAATAGTTTCACTGACCCGTCGTCACTTTCCCTATCCTAACAAAAAGTTTTCTTGCATCTAAAGTTGACATTCCA
>NW_022739073.1:0-562 GCF_011630105.1 Anneissia japonica
ATTCAATCCAATCAGAACATTTGTAAAGTACCTTTCTTTGCAGATAGGAAGCGCTGCACCCCACATATTTATGTGTTTGATCCAATGACTGGGGTAGTAATGTGAAGCGCTTAGAGGCGCTATATAAGAACGACATATTATTATTATGCAACTCACAACCCCCAAGCAGCCGTGATCATTGCCTAACTCAAGCACAGAACAAGTAAACAAATCAAAAGAAACGGTGGCGAATTTTTGAATCATAAATAAATAATGCAACAATAAATAAAATAAGAATAAAAATGGGATAATTAGTTAAAGAGATGAGTCTTTACGTTAAACCTAAAGACAGCCACAGACAGTGAAGATCGAATGTGCATTGGAAGGCCAGACAATGACTTGAAAGCAAGGATCATTAATTTGAAATAAACCCTTTGCTATATATTTACTTTTCTTTGATGATTTATATATATAAATATATATATATATATATACTTATATATATATAAATATTATTATATTACTTTTCTTTGATGATTTATATATATATAATTTAACAGTGTTAACGGCTATCTTGATTTAT
>NW_022739074.1:0-889 GCF_011630105.1 Anneissia japonica
TATATTTTATTTATATTGTTTATTAATTTGTATAGAATGTATAGAATGCATTAATATTATATTATATACTGTAGTTAATAGCATAAATATTACATATATATTTTGTTATATATTTATATTGTTGCCATATATTTATTATATATTTATATTTATTATTACCAGTATTAACAATAATAATTTTTAACATGTATAACGACTAATGAAAAATGCATATTTATAACACTAGACCTGATCATAGGTTACTATCACAAGTCCAGCTGCAGGCCGATTCAAGAGTCCCCACTTGCTAGAAATTTTATTAACTGAACTCTAAAATGTAGTAGTAGTAGGGCATAAGCCTAAGCCACAGTATACCTAGATATGATACTCTATAGGTCATTTAGCCAGATATGTTTACCTACCTAGCCTCGGCGGCCCTATAGTTTCATTAGCAATAGTCCTGCTACTTACCTAGCTACATGTTTTTTTTTAAACTTTTTATGTATAACCATGGCTGCTGAAATGACCGTGCATCAGCCGAATGTAGTACAATTGTTTATCAGTGTGATTAATCTGCTCAATAAACAATTTTAATTACTTGTGCAAATATAAAGATATGGGTAACCCACATCTTTATATAAGACTTTTCATGGATCACGACCTGCTATGTAGGCCCTCTTTAGGTTAGACGCGCCTAGACGTTTGGAAGCGACGATCAAGCAAGCCAAGGACTTTGCTAACTTCCATTCCTCAATATTAAAATCCTTCCATTGATGGGCACTATCTAAAACTTTCTTCCAGCTTATCTCTGAAAAGATTGTAACCTTTTCGTCTGCAGTTGGCTCAACATGAATTACACAGGAGCCAGTGAGCTTCCATGACGGCCTAGGCTCGGACATGACACGTTGTT
>NW_022739074.1:900-2034 GCF_011630105.1 Anneissia japonica
AAAAAAAAAAAAAAAAAAAAAAAAAACTTGCCCCGTGTGGGAATCAAACCCACGATCGCTGAGTTTACTACCCCTGATCCAGCATGACTAAACGGAGGGAGGTAAACCACGGCCCCTAAGCCATAAATGCGATAAACCTAGTACCACAGGACATGACACGTTGTTGTTTGTTGTTATTTCGCAACGTCATCAACGAGTACAATACATTCATTATCCATTATTAACTAAACTGCCTAAAAGAAAAAAAAAACTGGCTCGTGTGGGAATCGAACCCACGACCTTAAAAAAAAATAAATAAAAAAATTTGAAAAAAAAAACTTGCCCCGTTTTTTTTTAAAGGCAGTTTAGTTGATGGTGGATAATGAATAGCATGGTTCCATTAACTACCGCCTCTCTTAAACATTGGTCCATTTCTAATGGCCTTTTATTTTCTCCTTCTAAATGCAAAATAATGAATATCCAGTTTCGTAAGACACCGTATATTTTCGATCCAATTTTATTGTATAATTCTCCAATTGAAACAGTCAAGTCTCTTAAGTACCTTGGATTTATTATAAGTGATAACCTCAAATGGCATATAAATCAGCCTTACGTAAATTATCTATTTTAAAATATTTAAAACATTCTCTTAATGAAAAATCTTTGGCACTTTTATTTAAATTGCATGTTCAAAATTCGTTAGAATATGCTTGTTGTGTTTATGGTCAACTTCCACAATGTGAACTTGCCTTATTTAAACGCGTCAAACTTATTTTTGCTAAGCTCTTATTTGAAGATGCTACTTACTCTTCGTGTGTTAATATTTTTGCTGATTATAACATTTTTACATTTGAAAAGAGAATTAAATTTTTTACACTCTGTGCTTTTGGCCGAATTCTTAAGACTCCTGACCATTCCCTTTATTCTTTTCTTCCTTCACATCGCCAATCTTCTATTGCTCTTAGGAATTCTCGTCACCTCAGATTTTTAAATGTTTCTTCTAAAACCGATCGTTTTTATAAATCTTTCCTTCCATTTTCTCTACGTCTTCTTTCATCTCTTAATCTTGACCCTGATGAATTAAACATTGGTACCATCCGGAATGCCCTTTCTATGAAGTAGTTGCATGTGCTTTATTTTACATGGTTTTCTTTT
>NW_022739075.1:0-1920 GCF_011630105.1 Anneissia japonica
ATATATACAATGTATATGTATATGTATGTAGTGATTTATCAACTTATCAAAGTCTTATAATAATTTCAGAATGATATGCTTCAAGAACTAAAAGTTGCTGGTTGGTTTACAATGGTAAGATATCTCAGGCCATATTTTCTTTCTTATCTACTTAAATGTTATATTGTTGTGATTTATTGCTTATACTGTAATGCATATTGTCTAATTAGAAATTCTTAACAGATAAAGGTTATATATGATAAAGGACCGTTAGACTGCACTCAATTATTTAACCCATACTAGTCAATATGTTTGCTGGACAGTCAACCGTTCTAAATATGTGAATATGATGATAGCTGAATAATGGTGAGTGAGGAATATGCCTAATCTTTATTACTTATATCTACACTTCGAAGAAATGGCAAGACGAGCGTATTAGATGGAATGCGTCTGAATATGACGTCAGTTGTGTGGCTATTTCCGAAGATATGATTTGGAAACCTGATTTAACTCTGGACAATAAGTAAGTTCTGACAAAGATTACTAGAAACGTCGAAATCTCCACAGATAAAGGCTGTATTAACCAATTGGACGTGGTTGTACTGTACTAACGTGAGGCCTAAAAAATGTTATGTTGGCGCAACGGGCTCCAAAAAATAGGGTAGGTTTTTTTACTGCCACAATATTTAGCAAAGTTCTAGAAATTTGTGGTGTGGTGGTGGTGGTGGTGGTGGTATTTTATTTTCTGACAGAATTGGCCGTCGGGTGCGTCAGTCAGCCAACTTTGAAATATCAATTAGGGCCAGAGATCTATCATACTGTAACTTACGTCAGGGACAATGGTTCAAAACGCATTGCGCTGAATCTGTTTTAAATGCACACTTGTATGCCCTGTACCCCACGTAGAACAGCATATTCTAGGTCTGATCTAATAAAACATTAGGTAGTAATGGTCTTGCCACCTGGTATTACACAAATCATCAACGAACTTGGCCTTTGATGATGTGGTCACGATTTTGTATAATTCAGGTTGCTTTCTATATATTTTGGCATACTAGCTAGGTTTTCACAACGGGAATCTCCATGAAAACCTAGCTAGGCTTAGGCTGCGACACATACAACGTCCCACATTCTCCTCATCCATCTTTATTCAACCTACGCACATTCTATCCACTCTACCCTACGCAGAGTGCGCTGTATCATTAAGACCCACTCGAAATATCAGACCCTTCAAATTAAGACCATCAATAGTATGCCAGGATTTCTAGACAATAATACCTTTATTCGAATGCTAACGTCAATTATAAAGAACTGACTAATCATGAGTTGACATGGGGCCTTGTTGACTTGGGGCCGTGTTGACCTGCTTCCGCCTAGAATTAAAAATTAAGGCAGGGAGTTTGGATTATAGGCCTAATATAGTATACTGTAGGTGCTTCTTGATTACAAGGCTTAGGCTAAGTTAATTAATGGCGAAATTATATATGGTTATTTATAATTATTATTATTGTTAATATTATTGTTATTAATATTATTGTTATTATTATTTAATATTAATTACATTACAAGGCTTAGGCCAAGTTCATTCATGCCTGAGTGATATATTTAATTTATTATATTTAATATTTGTTTACTCACTGTCCCATTTTAATTTCATGTTTTAAATTTTGTTCAAAGTTTCAGTCAATGGCATGCGAAGCGTGACTGTTGTGTCAGGCCTAGGGGCCTAGTCTGGCGGAAGGTGGGGGGGGGGGGACTAGCAGGTAGGACCTAACTCAGCTTGGAACTGTAGGCCGTTCCACTAGGCCCATTATTTAGCCTTTTTTGCTCTAACCTTTGATAGATGTACCTATTTACCACTGGTACTGCTATAGAAGGGGGTACTTGTTGTAGTACATTTGATAACAAACATACAAGAAGCTCACAGTTAGTTACAGACGT
>NW_022739075.1:2557-3990 GCF_011630105.1 Anneissia japonica
CCCCGCCAGTCAAGCCGAAAATGTTGAGTTAAAGAGATGAAATATTGTACCCATGAGTTCAATTGCGATCCAGCAGTGGAATGAAAGGATGAAAGGATAGCTCGATTATTTCCCACTTATTTACACTAACCATGTTGGAGCTAAGGTGGGCGTGGCGGCGAGAACCTCATATTGTGCCCCCGCCCCCTGTCAGAAAATCTCAGGATCCGCCCCAGAGGACTTGGACATGGCGCTTAAAGGCCTTGTTTATTTGCACCTTATAAATCGACCTATCATCATCATCATCATCATCATCATCATCATCATCATCATCATCATCATCATCATTATTATTATTATTATTATTATTATTATCGAGAACGATCGAGAATCATAATACAGTATATATCCGATATTCGCACGATGTGCATTAGAAACCGCTATAGAGTCAATTCCATATGAATCCAACACACTTTTTGCCCGACCCCTTCAAATCGCCCAATATTTTGCACGTTAGGGGTTCTACCCCACAGTGAAATTTTTGGCTCCGCTCCAGCATTTTCTGATGAGTAGAGCAATTTGAAATTTTCATGAGATTTGGCTAAAAAACTCACCTTCTGATAGACAACTGCTGATATCTCTCTTGAAACTAAACAATTCTGGTACCGTTGGATAGAGGAGAAGATTCTCTTTCCAAAGATATGCAACGCGATAGTGTCCGGACCAGTGAGAATTATATAGGTCATGTCACGTGAACTTGACCTTTGACCCAAAGTATCACAAATGTATATATCTCGATCTTTGGAAAATTCACACCTCAGTTAGGACACTTAGCCCACATGATGCCCCTAAAGTTTCATTGTGGGCAAATGAGATATATTAGCTCTAGACTACATTTTGTGCCTAGGTAATGATAGTTTCACTGAGTTTCCAGGAAATCTGCTAATAGATTCTATAAAAATTGGCACCATAGTATAGTGAAATTCAGGGGCCCCGTAACCATTTTTCTGGGACCAAGGTTTCACTGCTGATTTAGCATCACTAGGGTATAAATAAGAAATTGAGCGAGGGAGAACCTCCAGAAAAAGGACGGAACATATTTTTGGCGGCCATTTTCAAAATAGGTGGTACATGGAGTTAATTATTATCAAAATAATGAACTCCATGGCTGGTATCGATAATACTAACTGGTGTTTATTTCATGATTAGTCAGTTCTATATATTGATGTTAGCTTTCGAATAAAGGTATTATTGTCTGGAAATCCTGGTATACTTAGTTGAGGGTCTTAATTTGCGGGGTCTCATATTTCTAGTGGGTCCGATATCTCATGGTCTTAGGTCTTAGCTTTCGTGGTCTGAGCTTTCGGGACACCCGGGGAAAAACACAGCATAAACGTCTCCAAAAGGCGATGCACTACGCTGAAACTAACACTTAGCCCCCCCCCCCCCCAATC
>NW_022739076.1:0-622 GCF_011630105.1 Anneissia japonica
AGTCACGATCCAAAAAAGGATGTGGATATGAGGACCATTTAAAAATAAATTTACTGTATACCGTAGGCAGATAACAATATCGGTGTGATATATTCAAAATAGTGCAATTACAATAAAGTGTACAGCGTTTTATTGTACTAACTTTAGCTTTTGGGAACTGATTGGGAATATGTTTAATGCATCCGTATATTTACACATACGATGCTATGAACCATTGACTATTTGCATAATATTTTCATTTCAACACTAATACCGGTGTCACAGGGCGGGCCAAAGTTATCGTAGTAGCCGTCTGTCAAAGCGAAACTTAAAAGAATAATTAAAACAACTAAGTACTGCTGGTCACACTTCGATTTAATTAATATTCCACACCAACATATTTTATAGTTTAACAAGTAATAATAAAAGGAATAGCAATAACAATAACAATAATAACAATACCAATAATAACAACACTTACTATGTCTGTTTGAGCAACAGAACACAGGGAGTTTCCCCATTGCTTTAATAAAAAATGAAGTTGAAATTGCAACAAAAAGAAAGGTCGTTAAAAGGTATAAAAAAAAAATCACGGAAAACCAATACAATTTTAATGAAGTGAAAAAAAAAAAAAAAAAAAAAA
>NW_022739077.1:0-732 GCF_011630105.1 Anneissia japonica
AATATTTAAATATGACACTGTACCGTAAATACAATAAAAATGCACAAAACGGAGAGGGATACGGTCGACGTTAAGCGACGTTAATCGACGTTTACAACGTCTATCGTCAATTTTTTAACGATGATCGTTGAAGTTGAATGAATAACGATTTTATTAAAAATCGTGTCGGTCCGCCAAAGCTGACCATGTAAAACGCTGAATCGTTAAAGTTGAAAATTGTTTATGCTGATTTATCATGGCGCCGTTTCTCAGAAAGCTGAAAGCCGTTATGTTGATGCGTAAGAAACAGCAAACTAAAGGGAAAATAAAACATAAAATGTGGGTCCGAGACATCCTTCTTTGACGGAAAACGCTGAGCCAGTACCACCAGAACTACCACCTAATTAGAGACCGTGATAGAGAATGGTTTTTTAAGTAAGTATTTATTAGTTTGGCCTGCCTAGGCCTAGCCTAGCCTAGGCCCTGTAATGTATGTATTGTAGGGGCCGGGCCTAGGCCCGGCAGTGCGTTAATTGCGGCGTATTTCAATTAACTTATTCGTTATTTGTACTATTTCTTTAAATTATTTAATTAAATTATTTATTATATAGACCTATAAGTTTTACTAGGTTACAGGTAGGCCTAATAGTACAAAAATAAAAATATTATAAATTACAAAACCATAGTAAATATGCTAGCCTAGGCCTACAGTTCTGTATAATAACTATTATTTTTGTTTTATCTTCCATGGTT
>NW_022739078.1:0-1605 GCF_011630105.1 Anneissia japonica
TTACTTCTTTATTTTATTTTTATTTATTTATTTTTTTTATTATTTTTATTTTTGTAAACACTTTTTATACTTGTTCTAATGCAATATTTTCACGTTATATTAATTCACAGTATTTAAATTCATACTGATTTTTGTTGTTTTTTTTTTATGGTTGTACCTCTGTTATAAAAGATAAACAATAAAGTTACTTACTCTCAAAATTATTTAGCAGTTGTTAGAAGAGATCAGAAGTGGTCACTTAAGAATAACAATTGTATTATTAGTGGTACAGTTTATTCAACAGCACAATATCGATGCGTATAGAACAAAATATTCTGAATATAGATAGCTGTATGAAATATTTTAAACTTTCCAGTTTGTTAACATTTGTTATTTCAATTTCAATTGACATTTACAATTTTATGGCTGTTTGCAACATTATTTGCTATTTTACTTTAATTCTTATACATCTGGGATTCGAAACCTACCAGTCTGAAAAAATATCAATCCACATTTCAGATTAATTGTGGGAAAAATAATGACTTTATTGACATTTTTCACTGGACCATGTGTCTTTCACGGGACCAAATTATTGTTTATGTACTTCCGCATTCCGTAGTCGTGTCTCATTCATTTTGAGGTTTTATATGGAATGCCAAAGGAGCAACATTTAAACAGACAGTTTGTGGTTTTATATGGAACGCCAAGAGGGCAACGTTCAAAACACAGGTGATTTTCAAGCACACTCTGTTTTCAGGCACAGCCAGGTAATAAACACAGTCGATTTCCGTCAAGCACTGTTGGTTCTCGGGTTCTCAATGAGTTAAACAGTAAAACTTTGCTTTAGCTGCCACTGACCAAAACATGTTATATTGTAGGCCTCCTATTGCAAATCATGTTAATTGTAATTTTAGTGCAAACTAAAAAGTTTTCCAAGGAAAATGATGAAGAGAATAAAAGATATTTCCCCATACCAATTAACACTACAGTTGTTTAGTCTCATTTCAGCGGTTTATTAAATATATCTACGTTATGAAAAATGATACTACTATCAAAACCATGCAACCTATCTTCTATAGTGGTCATAATGTTATTTTTAGGGGTAGCTGGAGTTATAGCAATGTAGTTTGCTTAAAGCTCCCCCATCCAAAATTTCAATTTATTTTTTTACATACTGTATTTTTTTTATTGTCACTGTAACTGTTGTTTGAAAAAAATAAATGAAATGAAATTATTTTTATTAAAACTAATCTTAAAAAATTACTCTGAATGCACTAATCTTACTTAAGCATCTTCATTCCACAAATTAATCATATAGGGGATTAGACTATTTTTGAACCATTTATTGTGTATCTTGGGTAAGGAGAGAAGGTTGGCATTACGGAATGTTCTACTACTCTCTTCTCCTCTAGTTCTAGGCAACCAATTACAAAAATCAGGGGAATTCATTAGTTTTTTTTAGCAAATTGAAGAGATATTTTATCTCTGCGATTTCTTAAAGTAGTTAATTTGCAATGTTTGCAAATCCTGTCCCTGTTCTTATTGGTAATAATAATAATAATAATAATAATAATAATAATAATAATAATAATAATAATAATAATAATAATAATAATAATAATAATA
>NW_022739080.1:0-1079 GCF_011630105.1 Anneissia japonica
GGTAAATATTTCAATTAGTGGCATTAGATGCAAACACACACATATATAAGCACTAGACATAAACAGCATAATAAAATATATTTAAATTTCACAACAAGAGTAGTTTCATACTCTTTTAAAAATATGCAATATACATATTTCTAATATAATTAAAAATTAAAAATGTAGATTAACTTCCACCCTTTTATATTAAATCAATACTATTATGACAATACTAACACTTGTAGCAATTTAATTTTATTTAATATTTGCATATTATTCACATTCTGATCAATTTGTAATCCTGCTGACAATAAACAAGCAATGGTTATGCAGCAGGAGGCTGCTACAAAGTGATAAATTTATGAGATTAAATAAAAGATAAATTTTCTAGAGAATTTTAAGTAAGTGTGCCATTTTGTTATATTGCGCCCTCTAGTGGAAGGTCCTGATAATTATATCCCACCACTTTATTCATACTTGTTTGTAAAGATTGTCCTGAAGAAGATGAGAAAGAAGATGAAGCTTTAAACAAAATGATGAAAAAGAAAAAAAACACAACAAAAGGAAAGAAAACAAGGGCAAACAGGAAGATGTCTAGACCATCAGCACTTAAAGCGGTAAACATTGAATTCAGTTAAAATGCAATTCATTTGATTTTAAAAAGGAATTATTAATGCAGTAGTATTTGTGATATAGAATAAGTAATAATTAGAAGTATATTAATATATATTTATATATGTTTTAGTTGAACCTGTTAGTGGCGGTTTTCATCGCTGTTGGTTTTATACTGAATAAAATAAAAATAAATAAAATTTTCCCCACCTCGGTGTTGTTGACTACTGCGACCAAACTGTTGTTGTTGTTAATGTTAGCAGCCTCTGCTGGGCCTCAACCTTGTTGTCAGCACAAGTTTAAATCCCACTTTTTGCTTAGGGTTCCAGTTGCTGCACCCAAATCTGCCTGCCTATATCAGCAAAAGAAAACCACTAAAAAAATTAATCAATAAAATTTAAAAAAAATTTAAATATTAAAAAAATAAAAAATAAAATAACAAAATAATAAAAATAAGATAAATTTTAAAAAATTTAAAATTTTTT
>NW_022739081.1:0-1100 GCF_011630105.1 Anneissia japonica
ACGGTGATATGAAGTGATTTTTATCTTTATGGTGATTTCTTCCGACATTTTCATTGGGGGGGGGGCGACTCGAAGACGTTTTTGATTAGTTTGGAGGGAAGGGGCCACGCCGATTCCCCTAGACACGTCACTGAAGGATACCTTTGATGTTTCAAGATAAGCGTCCTTTTGTCGAATTGTATTGGTTAAAATTAATACACTCTGCTCCAGTGGACCTAATTTGGAGCCACTGGAGCAATAAAATAGAATATGGATAACAGTACAGTAGCTAGAAATCCTGATGGAATAGGGATGGGGATGGCATTTGAAATGGAAGGATGGCTGAAGCTTTGGGAGAGGGGTGGGTGTGGAGTGGGCTCGATGGTGACGCAAACTAACGGTGATATGAGGCGATTAATAACTTCTTGAGCGTATTTTTTCGGACATTTTCAATGGGGGAACGACCGGGAGCTTTGGGATGGTGAAGCGTCCCCGCGCACCCTTAAATACGTCACTGATGTGTACATTATGAACGACAGGGAGCGATATGGCAGATGTCATAATGTTATGCATCACTTTGTGCAAATATTCTTGTATTGTTAATTGTTATATTAAAAACCGAAAAAAAACTGTTACTTTTTGTGAATTTCAAAAGGGAACGGCATTAATAACACTTGTCCTAATTATGATTTAAATATTGAGATAACCGACTTTGGGAACCGGCAAAGACGAACAGGCAAAATTCATTTATTCCGGTGCAAATTTATAGCGCATAAGTTATCAAAACTAATGTATGGCAGTCGAAGTCCAATAGTACGGTAAGCTCTAGTTTCAAACAATATAAGCCTGGTATTCAACCCCCATTGCTACCCAACATGGCTAAAAATAATCTTTTTTTTTTCCTGCCGATTTTCAGTACAGTCTGCCTACTCTGGTCAGCATTAGTTACTGTGTTCGGATTTATTATTATTCGTATATATCGGATTATTCGTATATATCATATATAGGTATCGTATATATACCCCCTTGGAAAATGATATTAAATATCCTTTATTATTTTTTTCTAAATAGCAAGAATTCAGTTATTCGACCCAATTATCGCTGCATTATGATTATTGTAC
>NW_022739082.1:0-1568 GCF_011630105.1 Anneissia japonica
TATGGCAGAATGGGTAGCTCAAACATGAAGAGACCCTTGGGGAGAAGCAAGTTCCACACCTCGAGAGCTTTGAGACTTCAGTATAAAGCGCTATATAAACTTAACTACATTATATCACATTACATCCTAGAGATATTTTCATTTTTTTTTTTACATTATTCTAAATTTAGGGTTAGAAATTTTGCAGTGCATCATAAGTACCAAAATGTAACAGATAGATAGCTCAGTACACACTATACATGGGTATGTTGATGTCATATTACAACTTTTGGGCATACAACATTTTAACTAACCTGCTGTCCATTCAAGGCTGCCCAAGGCTGGAAACCATATGACAGCATCTCCCATAATGTGACGCCAAACCCCCAAACATCGCTTGCAGGAGTGAACTTGAGGACATTTATTGCTTCGGGGGATAGCCTACATGGCGATAAAAACAAAATAATACAAATATTAATCCAATGATAGTAACACTAACAAATTTTTCCACCCTTTTTTCTCCAGTTTTTAAAAAATACTCATTGACAATAAATGACCTACCAGGCTAATGGCAACTTAAGGTTAACGTTGTAATTAGTTTGGTAGTAGTTCTTCCCGACACCCAATGCTCTTGATAAACCAAAATCACTAATTTTAACCTGAAAAAAAAATTAAAAGAACTGATCATTATAAACATCTACATTATATCTAAAAAAAAAAAATATTGTAAAAATTAATTTTACTGGTAACCCTAATTCATGTTTAAAAAAAAAGTCTGATGAGTGCTAAAAATTTGTTTAACAATTTTACCAAACTGTGTCAAAACTTCATTCAATCTGTGTCAACGATTTTATCAAATCTATCAGCTGTCAATCATGTATTACAAGAGTTCATGCAAAGCTTGTAATCACAGTATGTGATTACCGGTATTTTAGTTTACAGCATCATAGTTATGTAAAGGTTATCAGGAAAGATCACGCCAATGAAATACACAGAAATAAGAATCTGCCGGTCACTCGCAAATGATAAGAAATAACAGGAAATTGACTAATCAAATTTGATGGGTTTAATCGATTAATTTCTAAGTACAAAATTTAAAATAGAAGAGAATTTTGGATTCCGCGCCAGTAATGGATAGTTCCATTATGTTGAGGTGCGTATCTCTTGCTCAAGACAATGAACATTTATACAACCATGAACAGATTCAAAACACTGTAGATACCCTGTGATTTATCTTGTATCTTATACAAACTAAAAAAAAAAAAAATTTTAATTTTCAAAAGCAACATTTCTTTTTTAATGGCTCCTTAAACATGTTCATAAATAACTTCTTTATGGATTATTTCTGTTTTTCCTAAATTCTAGCTTTATCTACACTGTTCACTCTTAAAGCCCCATTCCCGGCAAAATTTCAGTTTTTAAGAAAAATCTTTGTATAATGTTATAAAGATTTATAAATACAATACAGAATTGCTAGTTTAACTGAATTTAGACATTCCTAAGAATGAAAAAAATGTAAAATAAGACTGAAATTTGATTTTTTGTGTTCCACACAAAAAATAAATGCGGATGAATTTTTCATGTTGATT
>NW_022739082.1:2296-4515 GCF_011630105.1 Anneissia japonica
GAAAAAAATAGAAATTTCAGAAAAAAATAAAAATTTTTCTTTATTTTTATTATGCCCATCACTGCCTTCTAATTTCCAAAAATAAGATATGTAGGCCTATATTTCTTCCTAATTTTATAAATTTAAAGCATTTAACCATCCCATTAGTACACTGTTTACATTCAAAAATAACATTTTATTTTATTTTCTCCTCCATCTGAATGTTTATGGCAAAACCATTTGCAAAATAAGAAAACAAATTTTTATTTTTATTTTTTTCCTCCTTCTTTTGATGATCTTTAAAAAATAAGTTTGTGAAATAAGGTATAAAAAAAAAAGTCTTGCCTAAGTATGTGAATTTCTATTTGTCTGGTCAACATCCTTGTAAAATGGTTTACTTGCACTATTGATGTTGGATAGAAGGGCTCCCTTGGGGACTGCAAGGTATGTTGGTATCGTACTTTGGAACATTAGTCCAATGACAAGTTCAAGCAAAGATATGTAATATGAGAAAAGGAAAACTTTGTGACTACAATTACTTTAAAAATAACTATATTGTACTTATATATAGGCCAACTGTGTTTTGTCAGTTAATAGAAAAACAAGCTTGTGGCTGCTTGTATGGTCATGTGTATAATGTAATAACACAAAATATCATCCTTGCAGGCTTCAGTTCACAATTTTATCTAATAGTAAACAAAGAAATGTAGAGCTATAAGTACGCAATGATGATTTAGTGTGTTGACAAAAATGTATAATGAAGCAGACCTGTACAATAAATCAAATGATTTTAGGACAATGAGGAGATGAGGGGAATATATGAAATCAAATCAATATGTTCCATTCCTGCTATTTTATATTCTTATACCACATTAGAACCATATATTTAGTACTAATGTTTGATATTCACTGAGAATTTCAAAAGCTTGCAAAATTATCATACTTTTTTTGCAATTGTCATTGACCAATTTAATGACATTATGTACAACAATCTCAGCTGTAACACTAGGCAGTAATATTCAGTCATGCAGCAGTGTACTGCGAACATATCAACAAAACCTTAATGTCACTTGAAACACCCTCCCCTCTCCCAAACCACCTCAATGTCAGGAGGACAAACAACGATCGATGACACCAACCACTCCCACCCCGATTTTCATTAAATTTTTCTTTGAACTCTCATTAAACATTGTATCATTCAGTCATTGAACTTGGGCAAACAATATCAAATTATGCAAGGCTATCCATCAAATGAAAGCAAAGATGAGCACACCTGACAAATGATATATCTTCAGTAGCAACAACAACTTGTTTGTAGCTACTGAAGTTTGTAGTTTCATTTCAAGAAAACATTCAAGACTGGATTGGCAAAAGTGAGCACAACCTAATGTAATTCTTTAATTTTAATTGTATACTTTATTCTCAATTTTTGTTTGTTATTTTATCTGGAATTAATTTTATTTGTAATGAGACAGCAAAGCTGCAGAAAACAACTAGTTCGGCCTACAAATAGTAGATTGATTGATTGCTCTGCGCCTTTTCTGACCTCAGTATCTACATAACACTGTATAATAATATATTTTAATGTTTAAAAAAGAAAGAAATGTATATACAATGTTATATATTGTGACTTCTGTAATAACACCATACAATTGTTACAATGTCATGAAATTGATGTTTTTAGTATTGCGCCCTCTCTCAGAATGATTAAATATTTGGAAAGAGAATAAAAATGGAGAGGTACATCTGTGTAGTCATATAAAAGTAAGCAAGTTGTGCTAGAATAGATAGATATCTAGAAATCTTTATTTATTCTGTATACGTAATCAAGTTGACATTGTCCTTCCTTAAGATCCAGTTAACAGTTAAAACATGTTTAAAATATAAAATAATATTAAAAAATTATATACAAAAACACAAGAAGCAAGCAGAAAAATTTTATATTTAAATCAAATTTTTGAAGGAAGGCAAAGTTAAAGAATTTATCATTACCGTACCTTATCTTTTGAAAAAACAAGAATATTCCGTGTTGCCAAATCTCTATGGATAACGTTCTTACTATGAAGGTATTCCATGGCAGATGCTATTTGGACACCAAAATCACATAACGTTGTAATAGGAAAGCTTCCACGGAGAGAAGGCTCCTTTAGGCATTCCGCTAATGATCGCAGTGGCGCTAACTCCGTCACCTGAAAGAAGAGAAAAATTCATGGTGATTTAAAAAATCAAAAACATTAAAT
>NW_022739083.1:0-735 GCF_011630105.1 Anneissia japonica
GCCATCTATCCCGATTCGAACGACGAGAAGACCATTCTTTTGACTATGGACACCATCAGAAATCTCTTGTTGGCCGTTCGCAACGTCGGCGACATCCACGTCTGTTACCGAATGACTCTCGGACTGCATGAGGCGACTAGAGATATCCGGCACATGCATTATTACTTCTCGAATCCGATGGAAGCCCTCAAGAACATGCTGTGGGACATTAAATTATTATAGTTTTGATATCTTTAACTTTCTGTTAAATCGAAAAATAAAAATTACTAAAAAAATGAAATTATACGTTTGTTGTGTGAATATTATTAGCATCTTCCAAACTTGCATAACGCACTATACCGTTCGCTGCGCTTAAAATTAAAAGAAATCAAGAATGACGATGATGGAGGTTCCCGTCGAACTGTGCAACGCAGCGAGAGAAGCGACGAAGGACGAACCGGCGATCAGGTTGCAGTTATCCAACATTTCCAATTTTTGGGACGAAGTCATGCACGGAACGGAATGCAGACATGAGAATTGCGGAGATTGCAAGAAGAGCACGCCGTGCAGCCGATGCGTGTTATTTTCGTGCGTCGTCTGCGGCGAGATGTCCAGTCGCGCTCGGATCGACCGGAGTGTCGACCGATGTCGTGCTTGCCACAGCGACGCCGTTCGGGCCTCCAGACGGAGTGATTGCGTTCGCGAGGTTTTAAAATCAATGACAGTGGAGCCTGCAGTCTTGGATTTCGTGACGAT
>NW_022739084.1:0-1109 GCF_011630105.1 Anneissia japonica
TATTGTACTAGTACTTTCGACCATAGGTCATCATCAGGTACTGATAGGTTAGTGGAATGAACAGAGTTATATATATAGAACATATACAAAAGAAGTGGTGGCATCGGTAAAGCCTAAACGGCGGTACTGGCGGCATAGTGAAACAATGAACATAGTAAGACAATACAAACAGCTACGCCTAGAAGGCGTGTAATGACATAGGTCTAAAAAAAGAAAACAAATCAAAGGCAAAATAAAAGTCATAGTATAATGGTCACAGAATGCATCATAGCAAGATAAATAAAATAACAAATTAATCTCTAAAAGATTTATGAGACGTTCAGTCCATGAGGTTTCAAAGTACCTAGTTGAAAAAAAATTAAATTAAATTCAGATGAATTACATTGTTTGATACCGGTAACTAATATATCGTTATTAATATCATGATTATCATTAAAATGTTCAGCTATAGGAAGACCTGATGTGTTAAGGTTGATAGAGCGCAAATGTTCAACGAATCTATCTCCAAGCCTCCTTTTTGTTTCTCCTATATAAACCTTATTACATTTAACACAAATAATAGCATATATAACATTACTAGAGGTACATGTAAATTTCTCTGGAATAGAAAAATTACTGGAAGGTCCTACGATAGTATCCGTACATACAACATGCTTACATGTCTTACATCTACTTCTATTACACCTAGTCATGCCTACATTATCTGCTGGATGTATTGCTTTCAATCTTGACTTAACTGGTCCTTCAAGCTACGATCACGTTTATAAAGAAATCATAGGAGGCTCCTTAAAAATGTCTTTGGTGGCTGGGTCTGATTCCAAAATATAATGATTGTCTGTTATAATCTTAGCAATCTTCTTAGAGGTAGGATGGTAAGTTAAAACCAGAGACGTGCGTTGTGTGGTGTCACGTACTGTTGGATTCAATGCTTCCTCATGAGTAACAGTATGCACTTTTTCCAATGATTTACTAATGATGTCAGTGGGATATCCGCATTGATTGAAGAATTCTGCCATTTCTTGGGTTTTTGATTTAAAGTCCTCATCATTACTACATATCCTTCTGAGTCTCAGAAATTGTGAATATGGTATGGCCTGTTTGCACGATGG
>NW_022739085.1:0-872 GCF_011630105.1 Anneissia japonica
GTATATTATTGATATTATTTTAATATTTTGACATACATCATGATTTGCCTCACAACAAGATCATTTTTTTTCAAAACAAGACATGAACAGCTTCGTATCTTTTGAATTACTTCAAGGTTATTTTCTTCATTCAGTAAAGATAGTCCGTGCTATGGTGCTATGCTCCAATTACATATTTCTAAAGCAATTGTAATATCGACACGCACGTTATTGTTTGATTCTTTAAAGTTGTTTGACTATTTTGTACACTATTTAATATTTAAAATAGTGCAGATGATTGTTCCACGACTAGTTTCTTAACATGTACTCAACCGCAATCTACAATCATCATTTCTGATCCGCTTCACTGCCAGACGGCAAGAGGATTGTTTTCCAAATCTTTTCCAACAAGTCATAAAACAGTTTTATTATTTGAATTAATTCAAGGCTATTTCTTTCATTTATGTATACATTTACATAGCTTCGTACCACAGTACGATGCACTACAATACTTTCGGAACATACTTTAAAGTTTGTTCAACCATTTTTAACACGATTTTGAATGACTTCATAAATACGTTTTAGATTTACTTCAGTACAAAGAACCGAAATGTTCTCAATAGGTCTAACCTGGCTCTGTGACCATTCTACTATTTTATAACTATCTGTTTGTTTACTCTGAAATCACATACATAGCATACGAGTACTAATCTATATAAGTTTCTTCATAAAATTACAACATTTTAGGGTATAGAGTTGAGATATTGAATCCAAACTTCAAAAATAGTAAGATTAAAGGTAGTACTTTATATTTATGACATAGGCCCTAATCACATTTTGCTCAAATTACATGTTATACTGTCTATTTAGCCAATTTTCTCGAAACCTGGTGA
>NW_022739086.1:0-1079 GCF_011630105.1 Anneissia japonica
AGCAGGTAGGAATCATATATATATATATGTAATACTAATAATAAAAGTAAATAGTTGAACAATAGATTTTAATTTAGGTCTATAAGTTTAATACCAGATAATACTTTGTTCAGGTCGGTTCCGTAAGGCCAAACAATAGCCATAACGTCAACAATTTTAGAGAGTTGCTCTCTGGTGGAATACGTATATACAATACCAATCTACAAATAAAACACAATTTATAATAGTTTTTAATAATTATTTTATTTACTTGAATAATAATCAAACTGGTATTATCCTTATGCTCGTATATCGTTCGTATATTCAGCAGCTTTAATGTATAATGTTATTTCATTTTGTTGACGATTTTAAAATATTTTATTGTATTTGTTTATTACTGTATTTTATGATGACATTTTAGCATTTTATGCTTATATTTGAGATAGTTTTAATGTCCAGTATACGTAAGTGCTTGCACTCATGTGATTCTTCTTGGTATTGTATTCTCAATGTTATGTTTTTGTTGTTTTGTTACCTGGAAATTGAATATAATTTTTAAAAATAATAAGTTATTATTGTCATTATCATTATCACTATCATAACCATAAATATATATATTATGGTAATATCACAGATCACTAATCATTCTCATTAATAATAGTACTGTAGTAGCAATAGTAATGGCAACGATAATAATCAAACAATGTAATAATAAGTGGCCTTATAATACAGTAATTATATTAATAATATGATAATAATAATAACAATATAATAAATGGCCTAATAATATAGGCCTAGTGATTTTATCAATAATATGCTGATAATAATAACTTAACCGACATAAATACCTGTCAAAAAACTACCTGTGTGCTAAATTGTGCATCAACGGACATATAGCCTACCTGATACAGTGTTATTACAGTTAACACAAATGTGCTGATGAACCGTGTAGAATACTTGAAGTCTGGAAAGAAGAGATGCAATTATCCTTTCCAAATTAAATGTTAGCTACGTTTGTCGAAACCAGGATAATATAAGGTTCTATGGTAGGATTCGAATACTTTTGGAATGTGGTTTAACATGAGCAATACTGAATAAGT
>NW_022739087.1:0-718 GCF_011630105.1 Anneissia japonica
CGCGTTCTGCTTAGCTTAGAACCTGCAATGTGCTCAACCTACCTGCAGAAAGAAAAATTCGCATTCGGATCGCTATGCTGTATCGTCAGTCGATGCTTGACGGGCGCCATCGACTCCTGTTTCGGCCCTTCATCAAACCAGTTCGTCCCTGGTTTTATGGTTTCGGCTTCTTTTTCAATTTACCATATGTAGGTAATCCGTCCTCTATAAGCCTATCAATTATTTTAGACAATTGAAATGTTATTTTTTTTTTAATCCAAAACTTTTCGTCACTTAAAAATACCTATTAATGCTTTAGGCCTATACAGTTTTGTTTGACTTTTGTTTTTTTTTGTTTTTTTGGTTTTTTTTTGAGGATTGTAATAATGAATAAATTTTTACAAAAAATATGAATTATTATTATTATTATTATTAGGCCTATTATTTATTATTATTATGACTATAACGTTGCAAACATTCGACAATAAAATCGATTGAAATGAAATACCTGTACCAAAATTGAGCAGGAGATTCCTCACTTCCTTCGCTTTTTCGAGATATCCAAGAGGTTCTTGCCGGTCGCGCCCCGCCCACACTCTCATACCGTGATGCTCAGACCTTAAAAATCTTACGAATAATCATATAACAATTTAGTACAACAATTATATTTCTAAATACAGTACAATTTAGGTGGTGCGATCGGGGTCGTGACAAAGTGCGAGCCAGCGAGTCATGCGAG
>NW_022739088.1:0-738 GCF_011630105.1 Anneissia japonica
ACCTTTGAATGTGTACAGAGCAACCGTGTCATGCCGGCCCACGACATTCGCTATGACTCAACTGGAGTTAGCGATGAATAGCAGGGCAGTGCAGTATTTTGTTACAATTAACGTAACCACGGAAACATTTATTGTATTCTTGTATTTATATCTATCAATTTAGCTTGTCTATTGTGTTTAGGTAAACTAATTATTTGGTTACAATTTCTAAACTGTTGAAATAATAGTGGTGGTCGGGAGCCTGTAAATCCTGGTCGGAAATGTTGAGTGCTGGACGGGCCCGTCCACCGCCGACCAGCGTGGTGACATCCCTGTACTACATTACATTCTTAACTGAGAATACCTGTACAGCATTACTACATTACATTCTTAACTGAGGATACAACATGGAGAAAATTTTATATGAGAATACAATATAGACAACATTACATTTACAACAATACATTCTTTATCTGAGGATACAATGTGGACATTACTCCCTTAATAAAAGGTTAATATGGACAACCTTATATCCTTAAGACTGAAGGTACATCATGTACATTATTACCACATTACATCCTTAACTGAGGATACAACATGGAGAATGTTACATCTTTAACCAAGAATAATTTTTTGAAAAATGTTCATAATTTGTTGAAGCTTTTAAAGCTTTGTTGTCAATACTCTACTAGGGGCACGTGGCAATGTTACATGGTGGTTGTTGGAATCCACGCATAAAGGAAGAATTTATTACCTGCT
>NW_022739089.1:0-738 GCF_011630105.1 Anneissia japonica
AATTGCAGGAAAAAAGATGAATGTCCACTCATTGGAAATTGCCTCACCTCATCCATCATTTACAAAGCCACTGTCCACTCAAATGATGACACAAAATGCTACATCGGGCTCACCGACACACCGTTCAAGACCCGATACACAACCACAAATACACTTTTAACACCCCCAAACACAGAAACAGCACTGTACTCTCCAAATACGTATGGAAATTAAAAGACAGCAACACACCCTACAATATCAAATGGTCTATTATCGACAGAGCATCGGCTTACTCCCCAAAAACAAAACGCTGCAACCTACACTGAAAACATACATTCCTAACTTCTTGTCAGTATGACAAGAACCTGTCTTGTCATTGGAAAATTACAAGTTGCTTGCGTCACACTGACAAGTTAGTACTTCAGATGACAAGTTATGTGCAACCGTATTTTTTCCCGCTCTTTTCATCTCCGGACTGTCAGCTAGCTAGCATTTTCATTTAAAACGGCCTTTTAACTAACAGGTAAACATTATTTTACTACTTTATATGATCATATTTGTACCAATAATATGTTTGAAAGTCATCAGATAACTGTAGGTTAGGCCTAGGCCTAGTTTAGCAGCAGTGTGAAAGATAATTAGGCCTTGATCAGAGCCAGCTACACACAGCAGGAGCATCCTCCTCCTGGTACTGTATGTCTTGCTGACCTGTCAATTGCTGCACTCCCTGCTGGGCCGTGTGTTCGCACTATACTAGGC
>NW_022739090.1:0-842 GCF_011630105.1 Anneissia japonica
GGTAAAATTTTATTGAAAAAAAACCAAACAAATTTTACATTTACGACGTATTGTTGATTTAATATGCTGAATCATTATTAATGGAATATAGGCCTACGTATTATATTTCTATAAATTAATCAACAATTATCTCATTATTCACACTATCGTAAATTGGCCTATTGAAGCATTATTGAAGTATTATTAATTATTCACTAAAGCATTATTCGAGCACCTTTATTATTATTATTATTATAATTATTTATTTATTTATTTTAAATATTATTTATCAACCAGATTAACATTGAAAACATGAATATGCATATGTGCATAAAATTATCGCAGAAAATAAACTTATAATTTATAAGATTATTTTTTTAAACAGAATCAAATAGATAACGTTTTGATTTAAAAGCAGGTTTTGCATGGACGGAATTTTATTTAATATGCTGATTATTACTATTTCATTAATCAAACTATCGTAAAATTATTATTATTATTGTTGTTGTTGTTTGTTTATTTTTTGTTTTATGTATATGCCTAGGCCTTGTATACATTTAATAATTTAATTAGAAATAATTATTTAAACTAATTGTTAAACAAATATAATATAATGTTAATAATAATATAGGCTAAGCTAGACCTAATCAATTATTGATATAATAAAGGCAAATATTTAGAACATCATTAATACAACACCTTCTTGACAGTCCAGCCCTCCAAATCTTGTTTTAATATTAAATAACTGAATTTACTTCAATGATATATTTTGATCTTCATTCATTATTATTATTATTATCATTTACTTTTTATTATTATTTATTATTATTATTATTATTATTATTATTATTATTATTATTATT
>NW_022739091.1:0-1021 GCF_011630105.1 Anneissia japonica
TATATATATATATATATCACATAATCAATTTAATTTGCAAAAGGAAGAAATAGGTCGTGTACCGAATTGAAGTAAGCCTATTATAATAGGCAAACAAATTGCTGTACTTTACAAATACAGCGCAATAAACCGCCCATCTATCTATCTATTATCTATTTCTTTAAAAAAATTATCCTCTTAGTTCTTGCCCTTTCGCATTTTTTATAATTCGTTTTGCAACATTATCAAAACATTAAGTTTGCCAGGTTTCTTATAATGGTTAAAATTATGATACTACTTTTCCGCAACTGAACGGTTTCAATTGAATGTGAGCGTACGCGTCGATACTGTGTTATTTACACAACGCATAGGTTCAGCCACAACCACTTTTAGAATTCAGAGAAAAAAAATTCTCCACTTGCGCATGTGACTTTATATGAAATTTTTACGCCACTACCGTCATTCTTAATGAGAAACTCAAGATACTGACTACCCCTACCTGTACAGACAACTCCAGCGTCTTCGTTGTGATTGCAGTTGTGACTTCCAAGCCCGTTACTGCGACAGTCCTGCAGCCTATTTTCATTCCCAGTGCATTGTAAATTGTCTAGATAGATGGAACCGTTACCTGGTCCATATGTCCCGCAACATTTGGCAGGATTACTTGATCGTGGTGCGTAATTTCCAAGCTGTCGACAAATGACTCTGGCTTCCAGAGAGTCGAACGAATCGTCACAGACCGTACCCCACACCCCTTCAATGAGAAGTTCAACACGACCTTCTAGTTCATTCCCTCCACCCACTAGTCGAATAGTACCTAGTAAGACAATGCACACGTTGTTTAATCAAGTAAGACGAACATCATTTTAAAAACTGTTTTTGCTGTATTTGTATTTTTATTTCAACAATGGAGGACGCAAAAAAAGAGTTTAATGCTCTGTCGAAACCCTTCACAAAGGATCTCACACCTTATAACACAAGCCATTTCTCGACTAGTATTAATGCCATCAACATGAGGATGACAATCACCATTTTATCAGTG
>NW_022739092.1:0-778 GCF_011630105.1 Anneissia japonica
CCTATATTCCCTTAATAATTTAATGACGTTAGTCACAGTTGATCGTTTGCCAAGCAAATTTGAAAGGTCATTCAAAAGCAGAACAATGATATGGTGTAGTTTATAAAATTTATAAATTCTTTCTTGTTGAAATTACAAATAAATTACAGAAAACAGATGAATGACATACTTCAAAACTGTGACTGGCAACTCCAATAGTCAGATGGCGTTTAAGTATAACATACTTTACATTGCGATTAATGTAAAGTACTGTGATAGGTCTAACTGATGATGTATAACATCTGGCGTTCAACCAACAATATTTAACATCATAATGTGTTTACCAGCATAAACAATGCATTTTTCTACATTGAGTGTGACTCAAGGGCCTGTTTTAACTAATACAATGTAATAAAGCTATTTCGCTGATATTGTAGCGTTACCGGTATCGTTTCTGTTAGGAACGTGAGTCGAGGAAAACAAATGAACTGAAAATGAAATAATCTATGCACAATAGGGCTACATAACATATTATTTGGTAATAATATTCCCTTAATATGTGATTATCATAAATAATGGCCTATCGCACACATTTTTGTATGTCTTGGCCTATTATTCATGCACTAAGAACAGTATATTTTATAATCAGCAAAATAGAAAAACATGTATTGAAATAAAGTAAATAATAATAGTAACAGTTCTTCTATTCATTTAAATACTGTAGACTTTTATCTAAATTAACGTATATATATATATATATATATATACATACATATATATATACTATATATATGTATTT
>NW_022739093.1:0-20495 GCF_011630105.1 Anneissia japonica
CAATGTATTGGTCAGCAAGTTTAGCCATTTCCTGAATAGTTTTGGGTTCCCTTTCTTTTAGAAATGTAGAATGTTCAGAACTACATGAGTTTAAAAACTGTTCTCTTAATAATAAATCCTGCAACTTTTTGAAGTTATCAACTTTCTCTAATTCCATCCATCTTTGGAAATAATTATTAAGTTTAGTAACAAATTTAGAACCTGTATCATCATAGGAAGGTTTAACTTCACGAAATTTCTTACGGAATCCATCAGCAGTAAGGTGATAAGCACGCAACACTGCTTTCTTTACCTTATCATAATCCATGGCATCTTCTGTAAAAAGTGTAGAATATTCAAACAATGCATTACCTTGTAGTAAAGCAGCAAGATTTGTAGCTCAATCAGTTGCTTTATCCCAACCCTGCATTTGAGCATATCGTTCAAATCTATTAAGGTAAGCATCTACATCATCTTTATCTTGATTAAAAGGAGGTAATTTTGGAGCTTTACCCATATGGACGTGAGAATTTCCCACATTCCCTGGCTGTGCTGGGGCGTTAGCCTGAGCCTCTGCTTGAGCTGATTTAAGTTCTTCGATTTTTAGTTGCATTTCTAATTGTTTTTCTAAACTTTTTATTTCTTCTATCCTAAACTGTGCGTCAGCTTCTTTCTGTTGAGTATCAATTTCTCTTTGTTTAGCTCTTTCATCTCTTTCCTGATCCCTTTCCATTTTTAATCTAATCCTTTCAGATTCTATGAAATTTTTGAGTTCTTCACCCTTTAGGCCAAGCTTTTCACCAATAACCATAAGTTTCTCTAATTCTAAGTGAGTAGCCATATTGACAAAATTATGAAATACAATTAATTCAAATGCAATTTGATGCTAAGCGCAAGCAAGATTTCGAAAACACTAGTAATCAAGACCGTGAATTTATACGTTATGGCAAAACAATGAAACAAAATATCAATCACTTGCCCAATAACTGCAATAATCGCGTGGGGATCGAGTTGCCGAACTGGATAGAAACGCATTCAACAAGTATCACTATCTGAATTTTCGTACGTGGAACACGCCTGTAGATTACAATAATAATTATACAATATATCAATATACGAAATCTTATGTAACACCATTCACTCATTAGCCATTCAATTTGTTGCTACTTCTTGTTGGACAGGTATTTCCCGGACGAGCCCCCAGTTAATTGTCACCTACGAAAATTCATATATAATATGAATGTCATAGACGATCAATTTGGATCGAAGGTCTAATGTCTGTCCAACAATGTACACAACAAAAAGAATTACAAACTTTTAAATTTAACAAATAAGTAAATCTTTATTTCTAAAATAATAGGTCTTCTTTTTAAAAAATAAACAACACAATACAAACAATACAAACATAGAAAACATTAAATATTAAATATCAAATTCGCAACCAATGCTTTTAATTCAAATCATAACATTACTTAGCAATAATTAATTTATAATGAAATATTGGCTATCCAAATCTTAAAGATTATCTTCGTGTATAGCCATAGCAAATAACTACCAGTTTAATTAATATATTATAACATTATTGGAGTAAATAGTAATGACGAATACTACGTCTCTATTTAATCACTGTTCCAGCTTAAACACGTCTGTCTTGATAATGCGTTGAATATCCACCATCATTCTTGATAGGTATAACTGTTTACGATACTCTACGCTTCATCATTGGTTTATACTTGAAAAATTCCATACAATAGCACAGTAGCTCCCAAATATTAAGTTGAAAGTTAGGTGACAAATGTCCACTACCGTACTGTAGGTTAACATAGACGAGCTCCACCACGTTCAGCTGCGAGCCTTGTCGGAGTTTCTATCCTAACTCGCCCCATTCCGTCGGTTTATAACTGAACAAAAAATACTTTATCACGGTTCTACCAACTGTGTATAAATTCACAAAGGCCAGGCTTATACAGTATCGTGCGTCCAATGCACACTGCACCCCATGATAAGCTTACAATAAAACTGCTCGTCTCATGAACCTCACAGAATTGGCTGTGGGTTGACTCAATCGTATGATAGTAAATTTGAGAGTAATTCGAAATCTCGCGCTAGTCATTTTATATGACCGGCTGGCAACGGATTTACGCTTTATGCAAATTTAGTAACAATACAATCACCTTTTTGTCAATGACTAACAACTTGTTATTCACTAAGTGGATTAGCATATTATTTAAATATTAGGGCAACACGCATTTGGTAGGGAAAAATATAAGTTCTAATGTGACAGGTACCCAAGAGCTTATATAGCGAACGTGGATAATAGTAAAGAGAATGGTTCGCATTGGGTCGCATGTTTTATGAATAACCAATACGAAGGAGATTTCTTTGACTCATTCGGATACCCTCCTTGGTATTATAATTATAATTTTGTAAAATTTCTCGATGAGTCTTTACGTAGTTGGACATTTAATGATAGAGCTTTACAGGCTCCTTTGTCGACCGTGTGTGGTCAATATTGTATTTTTTATATCGTGCATAGATGTAGAGGCGTTGATAGTTCAACTATAGTTAATATGTTTACTAAAGACAGAAATGCTAATGATTCATTTGTTAACGATTTTGTGAAACGTAGATACGACGTTAATTTTCCTGTGTATGATAAGATTCAGTTTGTGAACATGTTAACTAATTAGCTATATTTTTTGTGTGTTTATTAAAATAAAAAAAAATCTTAATTTGTACTTTTCATTCATTTTTCTCCTTCGTCTCTCATCTCACACAACTGAAACACAAAACATTCAGTTTTAACGCATAAATGAGGCAAAGAAAACAAAATATTTGATGATGATCTTTTTTTTTTCTTTTTTTTTTTTTAACACAGCAACCAGAAAAACATGTTTTACATTCGTTTAAAAGCTGATCCAAGACTTAGACGATTTACGTTTCGATGATTTTGTTTTCTTTTTAACAACGGCTTCGGACATAGGTTGTACTTCGGACTTCGGTGGTATGCCACCCGATTTTATTCGTTGTAGAACAGTTCAACGTGTTGAATTTCCGATTAAACTTTCGGGAGTATTTAATTTTGCCAATACCACAAGGAATTCTTTCCAACCTATAGGTTCGAAACCTCGTCTTTCCTGAATAATATCCTTTACTAAATCTATTAAATTACTGCCTTTTAAAAGTTCTCCATCAAATAAAACCTCTCCATACGCATTCCAGTCTATTACACCCGTACTCCTGTAACGTGTTATCCACTCTAGCAAATTTTTAGTTTTTGATTTTGAAGTAGCGGAGACTGAATTTAATGCATCGGCCATTATAGGATCAGTTTTTGTCGGTCAGAACCGAATTGCACCACTTTTCCTGGTTGAACGTCAAAATCAGGTATAGTCGATTCTCGGTCTCGTCGGCGTTCAAGATGCCCCACCACAGAATTTGGCAATCGCGTCCTCGACCTTCGGTGCATTGAAGATGGAACAGTGAGGTGGTGCCGAGAGAAGCGACGACGTTTCTGAATTTCATCCGCACCTGCAACACCGGTCGCTCGAAGCCGCTCCTGGCGACGGCGTTCACTCGACCGCCGAAGACGAACGGTTCGCAACAGCCGAGAAAATCCAGGCATCGACGATCGTTCGCCATAAATCGGTCCATGCACGTCATAAGATTGGACGCGAATTCGTTGATCTCCTCGATGCGGAAGTTCTTCGTGCACACCAGCAGATTGCGTTTGGTCCGTTCCAGCAACGCATCTTTGAGATCTTCGTTCAGCAGCAGGTATGCGGCGACGGACACGGCGAACACGTACGCGGTCAGGTCGCCCAAGTCCTCTTCCGACTTTCAGTCTTCGTCCAGAAACCGCAACAACCTCACGGTCGTTGCGATCGGGCGCGAACACGTCGCGACGGAGGAGAGATCCAACAGTATCTGGCCGCCGGAACGATAGACGTCTTCTCCGCATTCGAGTCTAAAGTCCGCGAAACCTTGTAAGAAGCCGGACATGACCGTCCAACGTCTCAATCCATTTTTCGCCCTGTACGTCCCGCTTCCTTCTCCGAGTTTGATGTTGAACGTCAACGCCATGGTTCGTCGCGAACGAACAATGCTACCCGAATTACTTATTCTTCTTGTTTTTATACTCTACGATCTCTTGTTTAAAAGGAAACAACTGGCCTCGAAATTAACATATGAACGCGAGACGCAGAAAGTAGAATACAATCGGCATGCTGTTCTTCTTCGCCCTGATAGTGATGTTAGTTTCGGTCGCGTATCCTATGCCGACCGAAGATCAATCGCCTTCGACGAACGAAATCGACGTCTCTTTCGCAAAGAGCGTCGGCATCTCGTCCATCGTCGAAATGCGAGTGGTGAAGGAGTGGCGAACCCTGTTCGTGGGCGCGAACAACTCGGCGTTCGTGTTCGATCTCGATCGAACTCTAGAATCCTCGACGGCTACGAAGTTAGACTGGATGCCGGACTTGGTCGCCAAGAAGAAGTGCAGATTGAAAGGGAAGGAAGAACACGACTGCCAGAACTACGTGAAAATCGTAACTCCGGATTTAACGAACGGTCGAGTGTTGATCTGCGGAACCAACACTCAGAAACCGAAGTGCATTCATGCCGAGATGTCGAACTTGGAGAGTGGTTGGAGGAGAAGGAACGCGACGGACGGTCTGTACAATTATCCGTTCGCCGTCGACCAAAAAGTAACGTCCGTATTCGCGGAGGGTAGCCTGTACGCCGGGACGGTAGCCGATTTCAACGGCAGGGATTCCGCACTGACGAGGTCGATGGGCAACGCCGTTCCTCTCATAACCAAGAGGCACGATTCGTTGTGGCTGAATCACCCGAAATTCGTCGGTTCGTTTGTAGAGGAAAGAGAAGTGTTTTTCTTCTTCCGAGAAGTTTCCGTAGAAAACTGCGAGAAGATTTACCGTTCGCGAATCGCCCGCGTTTGCACCGACGACAAGGGAGGCAGAACTATACCGGACTCCAGTTGGACGACTTTTCTGAAGGCGCGACTCGACTGTTCGTTCCGAGGGGAATTTCCGTTCCGCTTCAACTACCTGCAGGACGTCGTTCGGACCGTCCGCGGAGGAAAGGTCTTCTACTACGCCGTTTTCACGACGGGGGAACACGAAATACCCGCCTCGGCCATCTGCCGTTTCGGCCTCGACGACAGGGACAACTTCGAAAGGGGTCCGTTCTTGCGACCGACGGCGCCTTGTGGACGCATCCCGGACGAGGACGTTCCAAACAACAGACCGGGCGATTGTTCGGTCGACTCGACTCTACTCTCGTACGAAGATCTAAACTTCGTGAAATCCCACCCGTCGCTGTACGAACCGGTCGGAAGTGGGGACCCGCTCTTTACGCTCGTTCGACAAAACTACAGGTTGAAGACTTTGACCGTGACGGAGACCGGTAACCGTACGGTCGTTTTCGTCGGAACGGACGACGGCCGAGTCTTGAAATTGGTGCTGTCGGAAAATCGGGCCGTCCTTCTGTACGTCATGCGCGCGACGGAGCAACCGATCACGAACGCCGGGTTGCACGGGAACTTTTTGTACGTAACCTCTACCGATCGACTTTACGAAATCCCCCTTCTACGGCATTGCCGACTCCTGAAAGATCGTACCCGCAAGCAAGATCCGCATTGCAGCTTCATGTCGACGAACGCCGGCGTCGAGTTGGACCAGTCGGAGCACGTGCAGACAGTGGAAAAGACGAACTCGGACGTCGAGGGTGAACCAAGACCGTCGGAGCACGTGCAGAACGCCGACGTCGAGTTGCACCGAAGGCGTTCGGAGCACTTGCCGAACGTGCAGGCGAAGAACGCCTATCTGGACTCGCCGTCGACGGATCACATCAGTCTCGTCGCACTCGCGGCAATCGGGTGGACACTTTGTATAGTTGAAGCTATAGGCATTGTTCGGTTGATCTTTAACTTTACTTTGTTGGTACGGTAAAAAAAAAAGAAATCGTTCGTTTTTTACATATCTGTGTATTTTTATAATCCGTTTCTGTTAGAGTTAGGAAAATGCGAACATTCGCAAATGCATTGTTGAATTTAAAATTGAAATAAACGAAGATTGACACACAATTTGTTTGTTTTTCTTTTCTTTTATTTCGTCTAATCAACACTCAACCAGCATAATCAATAATGAAAGTCCATGTGAACCGAATAACGTACATCGTACTTAATGTCGAAACCTAAGACGCAGGGAAGTATACTATAATATGAGCATTTGTTCATCAGCAGTACGACGGTCGGACTATCCACCTGCTGGACGTACGTTCTAAGTATCCCTCACTTCCGTCGTTGTAATATTCGAAGGTACGATTCTTCAGTCGACCGAACGTTGGATTTTCGATTATTATTCCTTCGTCCTTTATTATTCCTTCGCCTTCGATGACACCGTAAAATCGAACGTCCTGGATGTTTCCTATCGTGAATCGATGAAATCCCTTCCCCAGAAAACCACGCATCACGAAGTAACCTTCGGAAGACTCGTCCCACTCGTGCATTCTATGGGCTACTTTTTTTTGCAATTTTTCTTTTCATCGACGTCTGCACCGAATGCATTCGACTGAACACTATATCTTATTCGTTGAAAATCTTCTATAATATATGCCACCGCTTCCATCTCTTTACGGACCATCTCCTTACACTCATTCCATATATTAGCTGCAGTTTCTGAGAAATGTGTGTGTGTTCAAATAAAGAGTTTTAAAAATAACTTAATATCATCGCAACATGCGAACAGGCGCAAATGCATTTTTTTATTTTAAAATTGAAGTAAACGAAGATTGACACATAATTTGTTTGTTTTTCTTTTCTTTTATTTCGTCTAATCAACACTCAACCCACATAATCAATAATAATGAAAGTTCCTGTGAACCGAATAACGTACATCGTACTTAATGTCGAAACCTAAGAAGAAATGGCATAATATTCGTATTTGTTTATCCTCAGAAAGACGGTCGGTCTATCCTCCTGTTGTACGTACGTTCTAAGTAACCTGGGTAAGACTTCGCGATGCACGTCGTTTGAGACGATCGTTCGCTTGCACAGCAACTTCAGGGAAGGAATTTCGTCGTACCATTCATAGGTATATGTGAAAAAACATTTTGAATCTTTGGTTGCAACTGCAATGCGTTTGTTTCCCTCACATCCGTCGTTGTAATATTCGAAGGTACGACTCTTACTAGAAATCGACGAGGAATCTATGCGAATAAGGACAGACTCAGTTGCGTCCGAATGGAAGATGTTCTTCTGTTGTTCGAATATCGGACTTTGGTGAAATATATTTTCTTTGTCCCCGATGACACAGTAAAAACGAACGTGCTCTCTGACGTTGCCTATCGTGAATCGATGAAACCCCTTCGCCAGAAAACCACGCATCACGAAGAAACCTTCGGAAATCTCGTCCCACTTGCTCATTCTATGGGCTATTTTGCTTTGCAACTTTTTTTTTTATCGACGTCTGCACTGGATGCATTCGACTGAACAATATATCTTATTCGTTGAAAATCGCCCCGTTACTGCCATCTCCTTGCAAAAATTTTAGAGTTATATTATTCCAACATTCGTTCAAATTTTCACGGGCGCCGACGCAAAAGTCGCGAGCCCGTGCGCACAGGGGATCGCCGCAGCGAAGAATGAACAACTTCGTTCGCCCACCTCCCAGGTCCTTGCTGTGGAAGACCAACTCGTCCCTTCTCGTCGCTCGTTCCTCTTCGATGGACGTCGTCACGACTGTGGAACAGCAATCCGGTTTTCCTTGCTCCGACGCTGAAACCGCCAGTCTGGTCGGCACTCCTTCGTAAAGTCACGTCACCGTCTTCGGCGTAACACTGGAATTCCACCTTCGTACTCTCCAGGTCAACCGGCCGTCCGTCTAGATTTCTTCCGCGAACGCACAACCTTCCGGTTATCTTTGAATATTTGGCGCTCGTCAGATAGACGAACATGGCTAATTTTCAGAGAGACAACTATATATATTTAAAAAAAACCCATTCGCATACAACAGATTGTCGTTAAATGATTTCTTTTATTATTCACTTTTCAATTAATAGAAAGAATCTAATTTTTATCTGTACACCTTCGTACCGTCCGGTATCTGCCACTCCGACAGCCTCCGTTCGATGGGACGTCTGCACGTCGGGCAGTTTTTCACCCGCTTCGAGCACAATCGACAGGACGTGAAATGTCGGCAAGGCATCGTCATCACGTCGGAGTACGCGTCCAGACACATCCGGCATCTGTCGCCTTCTTCCAGCGTCCGGAGAGACATCCAACCGAAACCGGAAAACAATTTGTTCAGCACGTCGCCCACCGTGTAAGCCATCATGTCCTTCCAAGGATGAGACGAGTACGCCTTCTGCGCGATCGCCAAAACGTCCGCCACGCGTCCTCGTTCGCAAGGCCAGTCGCCGAGAACGGAAGATATCCAATTCACCGCGGACGGGCGATCGTATCCTTTCGGTCGAACGTCCAATCCTTCCTTGCTTCGGTTAGTCACCGTCCTGTTGAAAGGGTCTTCCGGGTCGCGATGCACGATGCACCTTCTGGCGATCTGAAAGGGAGGTGGAGGAACGCGCCGAGACTCCAACTTGCACGCAGTCCTCAATCTGTCGATCTCTTCTATCACTTTCAAAGATCCCAATTTCAGATACCTCTTTCCACGGATAGTACAGAAATGTCTGGTTTCCCACTCCTCGTCGCTGACGGTCGGGTCGATGACGTGTTGGTACTCGTCGAAAAAAAATTGGTTTACCTTATCGCCGTGCAACTCGGCTTCGTTTATCGCTTTTGCAAACACTCTGAGGAGTCTCGTCGTTTCGGCCATCGTTTCCATGACCTAAACCTAAATGTGGTAAACTTTGACGACTTCACCGACTTTTGTACGACAGATCGGACACGACGCTAACCTGACGGAACACAAGTCGCAGCAGACGAGATGGTTGCACGGAGTCAGGAGAACGTTCGAATCGCGATCCATGCACACCTTGCACGACATCTCGTCCTTGAGATCGGTAAGTTCCCTCAATAGATCTCCGTGAGATTTCTCGTCGTCGTCATCGTCGTCGTCGCCGACGCGTACCTTGTTCGTATAGCTTTCGACGGGCGCACGAACTCCTTCTTCCTCTTCTTTTGGTTCCGGGCGTTCGTCTTCGGCATCTTCTTCCAAGCGAAGTTCGGCGATCAGAGACACCAAGCCCTCGTGTTTCGACGGATCTTCGACCCCGTCCTTTTTCCTGTCGTCGGCCCCATTTTCATTGAAGTCGATTATGCTCGAGACCAGAACTTCATTTGTCAACGAGAACACTTGTCCTTTCTTCTCGAGATGATCGCTCACGACCTTTGCGATCACGTTGCTGTCGAATCCGAATTCGGAGGCAAAATTAATCTTGGAAATCAGGGTTTCCTTCGTCTTGCGCCGCAACCACAAGCACGAACTCCCGTGTTCAGAAAGAGGAAGGTCGTCCGGCTCCCATCGGCACAGCAATAATCCGCAGAAGAAACACCTGGCGTTATCTTCGAAACCCCCGTAGAAGAACCCCGCTTCCGACATCGACCTTCCGTCGGGTCTGTCGTGCGGCCAGTTGCGAAAGGTTTTCACCCTGTCTTCCTCGTCTTCAAATTTTGGAAAGGTAGCGGTTCTCTGCATAATTTCCCTTTGCATTACCTACTGATAATAGACTGATTTCGAATGAAGACAAATATGCACAATAACAACTTTATATTGTTTTTTTGTAATAAAGACTTTATTGAAGACAAAACAGAATATAAGATTTCTTGTTTTTTTTTTCTTAGTACTTAATATATCGGAACATTTTGTTTTATTCTATTCCGAAGACGGGTTGTATTTCAACATTTTCGAGAACAGCCAGTCGTCCAGTTGCTGTTCCAGTTCTTCGTCTCCGTAAACCACCGTGTCTTGGTCGGAAATGTCCTGTTCGTCCGACGATTCGACTGGAAGCTGAGAATCCTCCGGAAAGTAGTCGGCGAGGATTCCTTCTCCACCTGTTCGTTCGTCGTCGACGGGAAGTTGAGAGTCCTCGAGAAAGGATTCCGTTAGGTTTCCTTTGCCGTCTGCGGTCTCAGCTTCTCTTCGTTCGTCGCCGACGCCATCAGTTTGGGAGGTGCTTGCGTCGTCGTCCTCTTCGTCGTCTAACTTGATCCTTTTGGTATAAGGAGCATCAGACTGAAGAAAAACAATCAAAAAATAAAAATAAAGGTAAAATTACACATTACGTCCTCTTTGAAAAATGACGTCCTGGTCCTTGTCGCTCGAATCGTCGTCGTCGTCGTCGTCGTCGTTGGCTTCGTCCTTCTCGCCTCGTTTGTCGCCGGATCGCAACAACCTGACTCCTTTCCGCGAAAGCAGGAAACTCTGGAGAACGACCACGACGCAGAACCTGATGGCCTGCGAGGCGGTGAGAACTATCGCCCAGTGTCGTCCGACATTGTTGATCGGACAGTCGGCGGCGTCGATGCTGTTGGCGCTGAGGTCCAGAAGGTTTTCGTAGCAGTCGCCCAAGGACGTATCGCACTCCATCACGTCCCGACCGTCGAAGGCGCACGGCCCGAGTTTGTAGACGAGCACGTTTCTGACGAGGTCGACGGTGGCGATCGCTACGCTGGCCAGAGACGCCGCCTCCCACACGTCGGAGAGCGATGCGTACCTGGAGATCGCGGCGGCGAACACGAACGCGTGCACCACGTATTCCAAAGACAGAGGGTAGACGATCGCTCCTGCGAACACGTCCACAAGCAGGGTCGCCACGACGATGGGAATGCCCGCGTTTCTGTACCACCCCCAACCGCTGCCGCTACGAAAGCCATCGGACGAATTGGTTATGTGCAGCATCGCCGGTGCTATTCCGGTTGGCATGTACACGAGCGCAAACTGCACGAAGTAGTAGATTGATCCGGCAGTCCCTCCTAGTTCCACGACCGGACATCGACGATGGTCGGCATCCCATTTGAGAGCGTCCGACACGGTTCGTTGACAGGTGCGATCCGTTTCTTCGGCACCGCATTCCTGCAACGGATCCAGATACGATGCCCCGCACGGTCCGATCAGAAATTTCAGGTTTGTGAAGAACGAAATGTTGGCGGACGCGCAGAGACTCAGCCGGCACGCAGATACCAGACTTGATGGTGCTCCGACTTTGACGAACGTCGCGTACAGGAAGGCGGGCAGGAATATCGCGTACCAATCGACTATCGGATGCACGTTCGCCTGAAGAAGAACGTCCACCACGAGCGAAGTCGCGATGCAGGACGAGATCAGCGAACATAACGTCGATTCTTTCATCATAGGTGGCCAGCCGCGTCGGTGACCGATGAAGTTCATACTGAAGATAGGAATCCTACCTTTTTTTTCCCTTAAGGAAGGGGAGCCTGGAAGTGAAAATCGACCTCGCCGTCTGCCAGATCGTTTCTGACGACGGGACATCGAGCGAACCTGTACACGGCGTTCATGCACTTCCGGAATTCGAGCGCGTTCTTCCACCCTAGATCGGAATACAACTTGCGATAGGCCGCCGAAGTCAGGACGTCGCTCGCCCTGAGTACCGTCTCCTCCCCTTTCTTATCTCTGACGACCGGTTCGCCGAAATAAAACGCACCCGATTCGCCGGGTTGCAAAGGAAGCAGCCTCTCTCTCGCTTCCGTCGTGAAGTCAACGGATCTCATGGCGATCTCGCGAAACCGCACCTCCGGTGCAGGGCGCGGCAGGTGCAGTACCAGTATCCTGTGTCGTTCCGTGGTCCTCCATGGGGTTTCCTTGCGCTCGCCGTCAGCGCTCTTCGGTATGACTCAGAATGCGCGTATTCCGGGTGGTTGGTGAGCAGCACCTTGTAGAACAAGGCGCTGACGTCCCGAACGTCGAACGTCGTCTCTCGATCACCGTACCTTGCCGGAATGTTCGAGTAAGGATCGCCTTTCCCTGCGCTCGCAACTGCCGCGGCTGATGCTGTCGCGAACGCGAATCGGATGCGATCGGGATTCGTGCCGCCGGTACACGTACGCGGGGAGTCGGTGAGCCGTGAGAAATATGCTCCCTTCCTCCTCGTGGTAATAGACGAGAGTGTCGGCATCCATCAATATCCACTGTTTCGGGCGGACTACCGATCGCAGAGCTCGGCGAGCTTGCTCGGTCGCGACGAATTCCGAAAGCCTTATATCCGAGTCGCCGTTCGTCAAGGTGGGCAGGATATCGTCGTCGTCGTTGTCTTCAGCTTCGTCGGTCACGTCCCGTTCGATCACCCCCACCCATCCCAACCGGTCTCGCTCAACCTGTCGCGAAGGGTTACCTCTCGGTTCCCTTCGTGACCTGAGACGAACCAAGAAGTATCTAACCTGATCGTCTTCATTTTGGCGGCTGCGGCATTTCTTGGATACGCTAATCTTCGTCTTCGTGTCCTTCTCCATGGCGAATTCTTTGTACGGTGTGCCACCCTTCGAAGGTTCGCTGTGATAATGAACTTGAAAACGCTACGTCATCCGTTCAAGCACC
Organism: Anneissia japonica; assembly: GCF_011630105.1. NCBI lineage: Eukaryota > Metazoa > Echinodermata > Crinoidea > Comatulida > Comatulidae > Anneissia > Anneissia japonica. The sequence continues at coordinate 12,510 of NW_022739093.1, forward strand.
GCTGGCGTACCCTCGACTTCACTGACGTGACGTCATGTGTTTTTTGAGCGATGACGTTGCGACGAGGGTATTCGAGGCTTCGTCATCGATAACATCTCGAGCGCTATTGGCGGATCGAGTTCTGTACCCTTGACGTCACGAACGTTCGATGACGTCTGCGAACTGTTTTAGCATATAAGTGCACCGCGATTCGAGATCGGGAAACATACCGCAAAAGATGTCGTCCCAAGTAGATCGCAGACTTCAATACAGGTTCAAATCGGAAAAGGACTGGTACGCCGTCGATAATGTGGGTTCCTACGGAGACGCCAAGAGAAAGATCATGGAACGAAGAGGCATGAACAGAAACGAGTCGATACTCGTCCTGCATCTGGAAGACAACGAGACACCTCTATCCGACCAGGAACCGATAGTCAGAAACAGGAGGGTGATCGTCCAACGGCGTCCGTGCGGCTTCGAAACCATCGCCGAACAGGAGTTGCTGAATGAAAAGATAGCGGAGAGAAAGAGGTTGAGCAGGGAGGACGATATTTACAGAATCAAAAGTCTGTTCTATCGCACTCGCAGTCTCGTTCGTCGCGTCGAGCACGACGAGATAGGGCGACACCCGGAACAGGATTCCTCTTCTCTAGAATTCGCCGACATCCTGATGGCCGACCTGGAGAAAGCCGACTTCCCGGAAGACATGAACGCCTGCATCGAATCTCTGCGAAGAGCAAGTGCGAGGTATCCCGACAATCTACACATCTTCGGATACGAAGGAGACGAACTCGATGCCATTCTCAACGTTGCTTTGGGCATCCACCGAACGACGGAAGTCGGCCGGAAATCCTTCGATTTGGCTACAAAAACACGTAAGCGTATGTACAGGGAGATCGCTAAGAATCTCATCGATTTGGAATTCGCCGTTTGCAATCTCAGAAGATGGCGTGACGTCATCCTTCCAGATTCGAACGACGAGAAGACAATTCTTTTGACTATGGACACCATCAGAAATCTATTGTTGGTCGTTCGCAACGTCGGCGATTCCTTATCTTCCTCATCTCGTTTCTCGTCCGTTGTAGTTTGGCTGGGTCCTTCTATATTCATACTTATAGGCTTGGGATTAGTGATTCGTTTCTCTCTCTGCAAATAGCGCTGAAGTATTTGATTGTACATTGTAACTTTATCGTAATCGTTAAGATCTTGCCTGCTTAGTATATCATTCATCGATTTATCTAAACTATCAGACACGGTATTTTCTAAACCAGCGGTACTGGATAAAGACAACTTGGTTTCTTGCTTCAAACAAGGTATCCATTCATAGAAGTCTTATGAAGATGAGCCTAACCAAGTGATGAACCTAAAAGGGTCGGGGACCAGGACGTTTGTGAGTGAATTGGGAATAAATTTACAACTTTTCCGTGGAGGTCAATGACCTTTTGACCTCTAGCTACGTCAATTTCTGCCTGTTTCAAATTTATTTTCAATTTGAATGACTGACCAATCTATAAGCTAAATGTTGATATCAACATCATACAAATCCATTGACTAAATCAAGAGTTATTAGCATAAATGTTACCCCCTACCCCAAAAACTGTTGTTGATTACAAATTTCTCGGATCATAAACATTGACAATAGTACATAATGCATTTTAATTTTTTTCTTCTTAACCTCAATTTTTATATTCCATATGTTAATAACTACAAGAAAAACACAATTTGTATCAAATACATTCAAAATTAGACATATGACACTGAAGTTTATTGATATTTTATGAAAAAATTTGCATTTTAGAAAAAGGTCGATGACCTTTTGACCTCTAGTGACGTTAATAATTGTCGGATTAATTTTATTTAAACTACATAGATTAAGAAACATATACGCTACACATTGCTACCAAAATAACATTGATGAAATTTTGAATTCAAATGTTATGGGCATAAATGTTACCCCTCCCCCCAAAAAAACCACTGACCATAAAACACTAACAACCATTACAAATGACGCGAGTACATACAATGCATCCCTATATTTTTCTTGTTAACATCAATTTTTTTGTTCTATATGCCCATAGGAACAAAATGATACCAAGGAAGTTTAATAGTTGGGGGTGGGGGTGCACGGTGACCCCCCCACCCTCCAGCCCATGGCCTAAATGGCGTCCTCGATATCTTTTTTGCCATCAGTCTACCGCTACTGAATTTAAGATCATGTTGGACCACCGAGTCAATTGTTTCGTACAAAACGGATTTTCCCATATCAGTATAGTTATATTAACAGATACTTCTTTAGGATATGATAAGTCATGAATTGTTCTGAATCGCCCAGGTTTCGCTTTCGGAATAACACCTAACGGAGAAAAACGAAATTGAATGGTTGGAATGTAAACGGACCTGCTATTCTGCCTAATGTTAAACCTTTGAGGTATAAATGTATTAGTAGCTCCCGGATTATTAAAACACTACGATGAGTCTGAAAACATGGATACTGGAGGTAAAACAAACTTGTGTAGCTTCAGTGAGTAGCCAGATAGGAATGATTCTAATCTACTTACATTAATCGGGGTTGGCAAACCCGCTGGATGATTTGTACCCAGTTTTCTGTTTATTGGACTTGCATTTGTAAGCGGGATGCTGTCCAGTACATCGTTCCCAAACTTGCTTAAGAATTCTTTTTGCAATTTTTGCCGTCATTCCAGTTCTAGCACTTCTGTACCTTTACGTTGTATCTGGCAAGATCTTTAGTGTTGCAGGTTTCCTCCAGGTTTGGGCATTGCAAGAGATGTTGCATTGTCTGGGGCTCAGTTCCACAGTCACAGATAGTTGGGTTGGTCGAATATCCCCATTTCTGCATAGTGACCTTAGAAAGGCCAATCCCAGTTCTTAGTATGTTGAGACATTTCCATTTTGCCCAGTTTATGTCGGATCCAGGCGGAAGATCTTCCTTTGGTGGTATTTTCATCGCTAAATGTTGTGGTAGGTTAGCCAGCCTTTCTTCCCACATGGCGGTGCGAGCTTCAGAAGGTGTTGATGTTGTCTCCAGTGGAGTAACACTGCTCATAAAGCTTTTTCTTGACTTAAGACGTCTTGATACAATTTTGTGGATGTACAAAGGGTGTCTCTCGTCCGACGCTTGCCGAAGCCTCTCCGTCTTGCTAGCTACCGTTCTCCTTAAACTTGGGGGGGGGGGTGAAATTCCTGCAAGAATATATAAGCTTTCAGTATTGGTTGGTTTTAAACAGCCAGAGATGTGGCGGCAGCTTGCTTTCAGGGTGATGTCTATTTTCTTTGCATGGACTGATCTCTCCCATGTAGGGCAGGCATATTCGGCGGTGGAGTAGCACAGGGCAAGTACACTGGAACGCAGTCTGTCTATGGGCTTGCACCCCATCTCGTGTTGGTTAGCTTTTTTATGATGTTTCGTGCGCTCACCTTTGCCTTCATCTTCTCAATGTGACTTTTAAAAGTGAGGCAGCGGTCAAGGGTGACTCCAAGATAAACTGGGTATACACAGGTGGTCAGTAAGGTTCCAGACCAGGTTACCTTTAGTTGTCGTTTGGCTTCTCTATTTCTGAGGTGAAATGCACATACTTGCGTCTTTGATGGATTTGCACGGAGATTATTTTCTTCATAATATGTTGAAAGTCCGCTTAGTGCCTCAGAAAATGTTTCTTCGACAGTGGAGAACTCAGTGCTTTGGGCTGTTACGCACAGATCATCCGCATATATGAAACGACGAGTGACATCATCTATTGGTTGATCGTTTGTATAGATGTTGTACAGTAGTGGGGCAAGAACACTACCTTGAGGGAGACCGTTGTTTTGTCTTCGCCACCTGCTTCGTTTTCCCGACAGTTCAACAAAGAATCGGCGGTTTTGAAGCATGCTCTCTACCAACTCAGTTAAATGAATGTCTTTCGTAATCTCCAAGATTTTACAGAGTAGTCGTCTGTGGTTGACAGTGTCGTAGGCTGCTGAAAGGTCGACAAACACAGCACCGGTTACCAACCCATGCTCATAACCATCTTCGATGTGTTGAGTAAGGTTGAGCAGTTGACTAGTTGTTGACTTTCCAGGTCGGAACCCTGCTTGCTCTGGGATGATCTTCTCATCTGTAGTTGATGCAATCCTGTTGAGAATCAGGCGTTCAAACAGCTTGTAGGTGTGACAGAGCAGTGAGATAGGCCGGAAACTCTTAGGATCTGTAAGGCCTTTCCCGAGCTTCAGTAGTGCTATAACATGTGCCTTCCGCCAGATTTTTGGTAGTTTACATGTTGTCAGACAGTGGTTATACAATTCAAGCAGCCGTTGTTTTACTAGTTGTCTAAAATGTTTTATTTGTTCTGTTGCAATGTTGTCAAGATCAATTGCCTTCCCAGGTTTTAAACCAGATATTCCATTTTCTACCTCTTCTATTGTAAAAGGGCTTGTACAGCCAGGGTTGTCGCTATACTTATTTCTATCTAGCGAGGCTCTAGGTGTTTTTTTGTGCCTTTTCCATTGAGAAATAGCTGGTGGACAACTTGGTTAGCAGTCACGTTTAGGTGTTGGTTGGTCTTCTTGTGATCACCTCCAAGTTTGCGTATGATAGTCCAGGCCTTCTTGCTATTTTTAGAAAGGTCTATCAATGTATTCCAGGTGTTCTGTCGGGCTTGTGTAATGTCTAGCATCACCTTCTCTCCGGAAGATATGGCTTCCGTCGAAAAGGGATCAGTTTCAAACATTGATACATATTCCTGGTAGAGTTTTGCACTCTCCTTCGTAAGACCTGGTATATATTGTACTCTGCAACCTCGGGGAATATTCATTCTAGAACTTTTGTGGACAGCCTCTGAAAACACACCATAATTTTTAGATGTTGGTTCGATGTTTTTGATCCTGCTATCATGTTCTTGCATGAACCTTTCCCAGATTGCTTTCTTGAAGATGTATCTCTTGCAGGCAAAGGATTTTACACTGCAACTCATCACATAATGAGGTCGACATTGGTTTCCTTGTGCGTCTCTGGGCATAGTGTAGGTTTTACTTGTTGTACATACGTACGTACGTGGTGGTTGTTGTGTGTTGCTATCGTATTCAAACAAACACAATTAAATGACACAATAAACAATATTCCAGCTCTACAATAGCCATTCGTTGTTTATTCATCCACCAGTCCTGATTTAACAACATGTCCGAAAAACACACGAGGTATGCTAGTCTTGTAGTCCAGACACTACATCTTCCCCCTTCTTTAGCATTAAAATCACCCAATTGAATCCATATAAATATATTGTACACAATATTAATTTCTTAATATAAGCTTGTGGAATTACATGCTTTGACTAGGTTTCATTTGTTATGATACTGAAGATTACTGTATTTGTTTCTTTCTCACTGCCTAAAACACTGTCAGTTTTCTTTTTTTTTTTTTTTTTAACTTTAACAATAATAAACATTATCGTAATATTACAATTTTAAATGACTATATCTTTGCTTTCTAAAAAAAATCACATATCATTATTTTTCATTTTCTATCATTCCTTATCATTTAAAAATATTTTAGTATCAATAAATAACACTGTATAACAACAATAACAGTTTTCAACATTTCAAGAGAATTCTCAAATTCTAGTAACACTAAAAACAACTCATTAATATAAACTGTGACTTCTTAATCCTTAACAATCATCAAATCTTTTTGTTTTTTTTTTCCTCTCTCTTACTGGTCTGTTTTGAATATTTTCACAATTGGTTACACTGTCATCTTTCTCTGTGTCAATTTGCTTATGTTTGTTCAAATGTATCTGTTTTACTGTTATCACAAATAACTTCATCATTATCCATTTGTTTCAGATTATTATTTGGTATTTTGTTACCATTTTCTTCGTCTACTCTTTCATTATAAGATTGAACATGTGTCGAATTTCTTTTATATCTTATACCTTGTGGTGACTCAACCACTACACTATTTCCCCTTTTCTCTATTACTTTGAATGGTCGGTATGCAAATAAATACACACGTAATTCTTTCTTCCAGTCTTTTCCTTCAGCTTGCGCAATGCGAATTCGTTTCATTATAGATCTGTTCTGTCGCTCCACCTCTCCATTTGCAGCAGGATGTAATGGTGTGACGCGTCTATGTTTGATTCACTCTCTTTCAGATAGGTCTCAAACTCATCAGAAACAAACTGCGCACCATTATCTGAGGTAATTGATTGTGGTAAGCCATGTTGAAGAAATATATTCTCTAGGGCGTCTATGATTTTCTCGCTTGTAATCTTCTTCATTATGTTAATTTCATAATAACGGCTATAATAATCTACCACAACTAGTACATTTTCATTCGATGGAAATGGTCCCAGCAGGTCAACTGAAATGTCTTGTCATGGTCCTGTTGGTAGTTGTGTTGGTTTCAATGGCTCTGGTGCTGGCATCGAACTTGTTATCTGACACCCATGACATGTTTTAACATAGTTTTCTACATCTTTCGCCATTCCAGGCCACCAAACCTTGGTTCTGAGCCTTTGTTTGGTCTTCACTATTCCTAAATGACCTTGATGTGCTAATTCAATGCACTGCAATCTATATTTTGATGGAATAACAAGCCTTGTGTTTCGAAGAACTAAATACCCAAGGCATGCAAGTTCCTGTTGTATGGCAGTATACTGAATCAAGTCCTTATCCCATTTGTTTGTCTTTACACTATCTCTCACCTTGCTCAATTCTGTATCATCTTTGGATGCCTCTTCAACCTCACGTGATGATAGCGCACATGGCGTTGCATTTGATGCGACCAATCGAATATACATCTCTGTATAATCACTGTCATTATTTTGTTGGTCATCAGTTTTTATTGGTAGTCTCGATAAAATATCAGCAATGTTATTTTTGCCAGGTACATATTTTACTGTATAAGAATAAGACATGTCTCATCACCCACCTTTCAATCCGTGCATTTGGTTTGGACTTTGGTCCATACAGGCCTTCTAGTTGTTTATGGTCGGTAATTAGGTCAAAATCAAGTCCATATAAATAAACATGAAACCTCTCCATAGCCCACACCACTGCTAATGCCTCTTTTTCCGTTGTTGAATATTTCCTTTCAGCATCAGATAGGGTCCGGCTGGCATAACTTAACTTAACATAACTCTGGTTTCACCATCATGTTTCTGAAGTAAAACTCCACCAATGCATACATTGCTTGCGTCTGTCACCAATTGAGTACTTTCTGCATCCAACCTGAAATAGCCTAAACATGTTTCATTAGTTAAGCATTCTGTAAGTTTTACATAGCTATTTTCTTGTTCAGCTCCCGAATGGAATTTAGAATCTTTTCGCACTAATCGTCTTAAGGGTTCTGCAACTGTAGCTAAATTTGGAATGTATCGCGCTGAGAAGTTTACTAGACCTAAGAAGCTTTTTATTTCTGCAGTTGTTGTTGGTCTTTTTGATTCTGCTAATGCTCTGACTCTCCCACTTGTAGGCTTAATTCCTTTTGCTGACAAAGTGTGACCCATGAATGTAATCTGTGGTACGGAAAATTGACACTTGTCCTTGTTGAGAGTCAATTTTTTCTCTTTGAATTTCTCAAGCACTAGACTAAGTCTCTCATCATGTTCAGCCTGTGTTCTTCCATGTACAACAATGTCATCTGATATGTTGGCTACACCTTCACACCCACTCAACGTCTGACTAATCACTCTTTGGTACTTTTCTGAAGCAGCATTTATCCCAAACATCAACCTTTTGTAACGATAAAGACCTTTACTTGTTATGGATGTTGTGATGTTTCGTGATTGCTCATCTAATTCAATTTGATGATAGCTATAATTCATATCTAATTTCGAGAACACTGTACCTCCATCTCTTTCATCTCATACAGCACTTCATCAAATGTGGGGATTGGATGTCTCTCCCTCTTAACTGCTCTATTTGCCTGTCTCATATCTACGCAAAGGCGTATATCACCATTTGGTTTTGGAACTACTATGACGGGACTTACCCAATCACTCGGTTCATCTA
>NW_022739093.1:21183-24844 GCF_011630105.1 Anneissia japonica
TTTGCTAATTTCAAAGTGTTCCCCTTTTCCAGTAATTTTATTCTCAGTTTATTCGATTTGCATTTCTCGATCACATGGTCTCTAATTAATTCATCAATCTGATCAGCATCAAAATCACATCGTGCAGCATGCTGTCTCAATCTGTTAATAAACTGGTTAATAGTTTCATCGTCATTTTGAGTTAATTTTATAAAACAATAACGCTCTGGTTTTCATTACAAATTGTTTATTTAATGTTTTCACAACATCATACTCATCTGTTCCATTCTCCTCTGTTACACAATCATATATGTCCTGTACAGCTAATCCAGCACAATGTAATAATAAAGCTTTCTTTAGCTTTTTGTTTACCACTCCTTTACCGGTAGCATATGACTCGAAACTGCGAAGCCATTTCTTCCACTGTTCAGCCGAAGCATGGACGTCATGTGGATCGTGCGCAGCGACTCCAGTGATCTCAATGTTCACAGCGCTCATCGTACAGCAGTACAGTATTAAAACAAAACTATCGCAAAATTATACTATTCAAACTCACAGTTGGTTCGACAGCCTCGTCGCCAATGTTGTGTGTTGCTATCGTATTCAAACAAACACAATTAAATGACACAATAAACAATATTCCAGCTCTACAATAGCCATTCGTTGTTTATTCATCCACCAGTCCTGATTTAACAACATGTCCGAACAACACACGAGGTATGCTAGTCTTGTAGTCCAGACACTACAGTGGTGGTGGTGGTGGTAGAATCAGTTGAAAACAGGGCCGCGACGGGAACGCTTCTACCATGGCCAGATAGGAATGATTCTAATCTACCTACATTAATCGGGGTTGGCAAACCCGCTGGATGATTTGTACCCAGTTTTCTGTTTATTGAACTCGCATTTCTAAGCGGGATGCTGTCCGGTACATCGTTCCCAAACTTGCTTAAGAATTCTTTTTGCAATTTTTGCCGTCATTCCAGTTCTAGCAGAAACCTTTCTGATGACGCACGGTTGCACTAAAGGGCGGCGGTGTTATTTTACGGCTGTTAGATTGGGCGCTTAGGTAGTTGTAACACTTTACTAACAGTTCATTGTTTAATTCACTCCATTCGAGTACTTCCGAATTGTCTCGCTGAAAGAACATTTTCGTCGTACCGCCTCCAGGCTCCTATCAGCCTAGAGCGCTGCATGAATCGTGAATCTTTTCAGAGTATTATAGTAATAATATTTATGGAAGGGTGACAGATATAAAAGTACTGCAAGACACTTTGACTTACAGTATTGAGACACCGATATTTACGAAATATTTTGGTAGTACCTGCTACTCGTACTCTGATGAAGGTAGCAGGTGCTACCGAATATTTTGTGCCAATAAATATCAATGTCTCAATTAAGTCAAAGTCAACTTGTTACCAGAGATACAAACTAGGGATATTAAACTTAAGCATGAACTCCTGTAGACAAAACCCAGTACCATTATTATTATTATTGTTTTAATCGTATGAGTAAATCTACTCATGAAAATCATAACTTACACTTCTGTAAATGTAATTTTTTTTATTGTCTCTAAATTTATTTCTGGTGGAGATCGTACCCACAGTTGGTGTTCCATCTGTATTTATTGGGCAGTATAATCCAGTAGTTGGACCATTCTCTCCAATAATACAATTCCGTGAAGAAAAAGTACACATGTTGTATTTATTAATAATAACGATTTGTAGGAAACGCAACAGCTTCCTTCCATAGGAAGCCTAGCTATGCTAATAATAAAAATACATTATTTAAAAAAAATAAGCTGCCTAAATCATTGTTGATTAACATTTTTATGATATTTAAGGTAGGCTTAATTATTACATACATTGAAGGTAAAGGTAGAGGTAGGAGAATAACCCATAACTTGCAGCGATATTATTCTGAATTGTGTATGGGTGTGGTCCGTGACTACCTAGCAGCAACAAAAAGGGAGGGGCTGAATTGAACCATAACATCAAGGTAACCCGCACTTTTCTGAAAGATAGGTTCTTTAAAGGCCAAGTGCGGGTTTGAAATAATTAATGTTTAATATAAAATAGAGGGATGCGGGACCACAAAGAACGTGATGTCACTTGATTTTGGAGCACGGTATTCGAAAACGAGGCTCGTGAACTGGGTCCCAAAAACGAAGTGGTGCTACAGGATTTTGAGCTAGTGTTAAAAGATAGGGAATTTCCTAAAATGGACCGACTTCAAATGCTTGCATTCGGTAACCCCATAACAAAATCGTGTCAAACTTTAGATATTCCAACGTAAATTTGGCCGTTCTTTTAATTTATATGGGTTTTCACTTATGAAAATGTCTCAATTATGTGTAAAATAACAGTTTGCCCCAGATTTTGTTTCGTGAATTTTGCACTAGACAGGGAGTCAGCTGATTCACTCAACCGTAACGAGATGTTAACACAGCCAACTGATGATGAGAATGGTCGTCGCGAGCGGAAAATTGAAAAATCGGGATTGGCGAAAACATATAATAATAATAATAATATAATAAGTCGATTGCATTTTTGAAGAATGAATCTTTCAAACAAATACGTTTGCCGGTTGAAATATGGAAGTCTTGGAAGTAGTGGTCTTAGAAATGGCGTTAAATAGGTTTGTTACCAACTTGTCTTACCTATGTAGGCTTATGCATAGCCTAGCATATATGCAGTACTGTATCATGTATAGAATACGGAATGCTACTCTACTGCCTGGCGCGATGTAGGCCTAGGTCCCTAATTTAGTCATAAAAACTATAATTTCAAACATTAGACGAACAACACTATTTTGAATAAAGTACAGTAATTTACATGTTAATGATTGATCCATGGAACTATCTATTGGAAGGCAGCCTAGGCCTGACTAGTTAGTCCAGGCTGGCCCTATTAAAATGCCAGTTTATTCGTCGTGGAATGTGGATGATGATACCTCAAAAACTAGCTCAAATTTGCGCAGAAAATGGCTAGGAAAATGGTGCACAGAACCTCTGTATGATACATTGGTTATATATTCAGATTAGTTCCAAACTAATTTTCGACAAATGCTGATCGGAAATCGGCCTTTATTTTCCGAGGAGGATAGATTGCCTGCACACACTCGAGTCTGAGTTACAACCACCTGGCCTAGACGTGACCCTGCTAGTTCTTCCATGTTGGATCAATAACTAGTAGAGGGTCAAATGTCCAACCATTTTGATGGTCAAAATACAGGGGAATTATTATTACTGTACTCTACATTAAAAATGATTGAGAAACAAAATAGCCTATTATACATATGTGCTATACATTTTTAAATTGTAATTGTCTTCATCTGTAACTTTTTAACTAATTTTTATTTTTATATTATTTATAAAAAAGTTCTATATTAATGAAATAGTTAATTCTATTCAGAATAATATTTTAGGCCGTGGCTATTGTTATACAACTTTGCAATGCATTTGAATATGGGCTTTTCACAGTGATGGTTATTTAATATATATTTTCAATAAAAATTATCATTGATGATTAGTGCCAGGACTATTTCCTTATAATATAAAGATATTGTAATATCAATTCTAATTATTTTTGAATGGTGTAAGAATAGTCACTCTAAATTTTTTAACTGGTCTGTTTTAACTTTCTTATTGAACTTCTCTAATAGGAAATGTCGACATGTTGGATAT
>NW_022739093.1:24853-29211 GCF_011630105.1 Anneissia japonica
GGAAATGTCGACATGTTGGATATCGATGGATTCATTTGGTAGGTGTAACAGGCTAAAGAAATCGGACAGAAGGGTCATCCCATCTTGCACTCTGTGGTCGATTAGGGACTGAGAAGACTACCCTGGGTATTTTGATGCTATAGATACAGGAACTGCTTAAGTGAGAATATTCGGATGTCACATAATATAAAATAATTTAAAGCTGTTTTGGACTCATTCATATTCATAAATTAACGACTAAAGCTCATTACAATATTTAATTGTTACACACCTCAACCTGACCGACGTACGCGACAACCAGCCTTCTGGTGTTTGTACATGATGATACAGATACAGGAATCATTGATAAAAATGCTTGCAATATCTCATCACTCATGGTAAGAAAGGAAATTTTGTCAGCATAGGCCTACAGTTTCTGTAACTACACCAGCCAATTGTGTGTAACCATCCAGGCCTAGTCTTTAATAGAAATTGTTGCTATTGATGTGGATAGGCCAGTTGCGAATAGGCCAGCCAAATTGATTTCACGAACATTTTGTTGTGAAGTACAGTATGTTCCAAATGCAACATTCTTGTGTCTTCCCCACTCGCGTCTCATATTTTAAAATTTGGAGCTCTGTGATTTGGAGTTTTGTGTACAGTAAATAAATTTAACTTGTTCTATCATATTCTTTACATTAGTGTAAAACTAACTGTAAATCGATACATTTAATATTTTGATAATAAATAGTGTGTGTTAAATGCAGTGATATATCTTAATACCTGACTGCTTCAGTGTTTTGTTCTGTGTACAGTGAAACAAATTTATATTAACTGAGAAAATACAATTGTAATAAATTATTTGTCATATACAAGGATGATAAATTGTGTTTAAAAAATATTTATTTAGTAACACCAGTACTCTTGAATTTATGTACAGTAATAATCAATAACTAAGTAAAGCACCAAAAATATCATGGATGTTGAAAATCATCATGAAAGAAGAAATCTTGGCTATGGTAAATAATACAAGGCAATCAAACATGATAAATAAATCAGTTAAACTTGCCTAAGACGACTTTGCCATAACTTCTAAGTCAATCTAATTTTACACGCCGAATTGTTGTTTTCAATTACTGTAAGTGCAAGTCAATTTTGTTAAAGTCAAACAATTTCTCAATGGCATTTTGGATAGGACATAGGCAAGTTCAACTATATAAATATTTCAAAATACTAAACAAAACATGGTGTACAACAACAAAATCGAAGTTTTCTTTTAAATTGCAGTACCAAATTGTTCAGCGAACGTTTAAAAGCATGCAGACTTAGGCATAATCCAGCCATTACAAAATAACCAAATTCATAGACTAACCTTACACCAGACTGTAGAAAGCCATACATTAAAATAGTTGTTCCTGTATATATTCAGCCACATTTTCATACTGTATTATAAATTTCGTGCATTATATATTTCAATATTAATCCCCACAAGTTGTTTTATTTGCTCCAAAAGTATTACTATTGAATGGGATTACACGGTTTTAAAACAAGAAACTTATAATAACATTGATTAGTATTAAAGATATTTTGCAAGTAACACTTCTAAAACTTCTAAAAATATTATTTATTTATTATAAATTTGGCATGCACAATGTAATACAGTGCTGCAATATAAACCAGATGCGTAAAAACTTCCTGTCTGCTAGTTTGTAATGTATTAATGTTGTAGAAATATTGGTACAAAAATAATCAGACATTAATGTTTCTTAAAAAACCACTAATGCTGATATTTTTTACCATGTCAATATGCTTCATGTACTCTGGCTGAATGATGATGAGATATTCACCCAATTTTCTATTGCTCGCGTTACATTGTGTGTAGCTTCCATTACAAGTTTCAGTAGACAACCGGAGTGTTTCTTGCCAAGGTCTTGCTGGGTGCTTGTATGCTCTGTACCACCATCTTTTGTACATGTTTCACTAGATGCCAGTTTTGGGTGCAGGTTGGGTGGTTGTACTAATGGCAAATGTTGGGGTATTTCTGTGTCATCATGGGAATTGTCAAATACCATGTGACCAGGGTGTCATGTATGCCTATCACCTATAATATTGTAGTCCTACAAAAAAAAAAAAAAAAAATAGTATTATATAGCACATTACCATTATTTAGACAGTGCAGTTTTAACATTTAGGCCTAGACAGTTTTTCATAGGACCAGGCCTGCCTAGTTATTTAGTAGTAGGCCTACCCAGGAATGCCTATTTTTCTATGAAATAAAAAAAATGCACTTGCACAATGTGACAAAGTCGCCATGGCATGAAAAGTCTAGGGCCTATACAACGATATTCTAGGCATTTACCCGGCCTTTTTAAATAGGGCCTATTGTGACAGTCCGGCCTAGTCCGACCATATCTCTATGGTCAGACTAGCTAGGCCTACTAATATAAGTAATAGTAGTCTAGTAGAAACCTACGGTAATAACTTTACCGTCAGCTTCAGCTGGATAGGCTGCGTGAGAACTCACCTGTTGCGAGCGGGACGGGAGTACTGACGCTGGTGCTTGGTAGATATTGACTGTGTTAATCCTAGGCATAGCCATAGGTGCAGGCCTAACTATCAACAAACTGATATTAATTCAACTGAATTATTCCTCCGTGATTGAACTGACGACGACTAAACCCTCTCTCTATTACTGCGTACGTAAACGATCACAAAAACTCACGACTTCTCACTAACTGTTGTATATTGTCGAGGCTGTTGGTCGCTCGATCATCGTCGAGACGATTCCTCGATCAGCTGCTCGCCAAAATTGACAGACTGGTCATGAATATTAATGAGTTGGTTAGAAAGTTGCTACCAAGCTACTGAAAAAAGTGATCAGCCTCGTTTTCACCTGATTTTGATTTCTCATCATATCATGTTTTGTTTCAGTAATTGTCGTTACATCTAACGTTTCTGAATTTTTTTTTTATTTTTCCCGAACTCAAAAAAGGTTAAATAAGCAATATATGACGACTTATTTTAAACCCGCACTTGCCCTTTACAGTGCGCACAAGCCAGATGTATCTGGACCTCCATTTTTTTTTATCCGAAAAGACTTGGTTCAACCAACCGAACCATGGACAATGAGCGGCTGAAACCAGCGCCGATGTTGAGGCTGTAGCCAGCGGCGCCCCTGATTTACCACTTGGTCACTCGATTCGCCCTCAAAACCTATTAGAAAAATTAACCTGGGATCAGGTGCGATCCATACATGGTATGCAATTGAATCTGCCACCCGATCGATTAAGTAAGCCTCTCTTGGTTCGAATGAAATAAACGAAATCCTACCGTTGAGTAGACAGCTGTGTACTTATTTGTCCTGTTGAGGTAAACATGCCATCTGCCACAAGCCTTTTTCCACCGAACTGACATAGATGTTCGCACTTCTCTTTCTCATTTTTTGTTTCTGTTTCTCGCATAGTTTCACGCATAGTTAGGCATACGTTGATGACGTTTGTAGCACTGCATTGTGTATTTTGTGTGAAAAACGTGTCTTGTCCATATTGGTCACTTGAAAATCGGATTGACAGTTTGGAAGATTCTATTAATAATGTTTCTAAAGTGCAATTTAGTTTTATCAGTGATATGAATACTGCACAAACAAACATTCCAAGATAGCCCTGTTTCTTTCATAAATGATTTCCTTGATATTTTTTAACGGGATAATTTCACAGTGTGCAGATTGGCAGACAGGGCCTACCGTTTTACGGTATGAAAATATTTGTTGTAATTCATTATTTAGTTGATTGGCAAACAATTTTAACGTTTTTTTAAAAGGTTGACTTACTTTTATATTATGAATATTATTTTGTTTCAGATGTATAATGTGAAAGACTATGTTGACGAGGGAGACCTGCAGTTTCTTGAACTATTTATCAGATATGGAATTGCGATTAAAGGAGATGATGAGAACCCTTTCGAGGTTAGCAAAAAAAAAGTCAAATTGTTTGTTGTAGAGTTATACTGGATGCCAAATCATTTATTGTTATTTTGAAAGATGTCCTTAGGACTATAGAAGTTTGAGTTTGATGTTTTTACCAGTCCTAAGAATGTTTACAAATACCTCTATTCTCAGTTAATTCAAAAACACACTGCAGTGCCGGATGGAATCGAGTCCAGGTGGGAAAAAGAACTAGACAATACTAAACTACAATGGGATATGATCTTCACAACGTTACATAAATGTACAATTGATACAAATCTTAAAAATTTTCAGTTTCGATTTATTCATCGTATTATTTATACGAATTCCTTTCTACATAAGATATATACTGTTGAATCACCAAATTGTGAATTTTGCTTAGAAGAACAACAAACTTTATTACACATGTTTTTTG
>NW_022739094.1:0-541 GCF_011630105.1 Anneissia japonica
TGACAAATGGATCCTCTGAAAGCAGGGGCGGATCCAGAGATGTTCAAAAGGGTGGGGGGCCGAAATTTGGGCCGATCGAGACAACAATGTCCTAGGGGGTCCGGGGGCATGCCCCCGCGAAATTTTTGTGTTCTAGACGCCCGAAAATAACATTTGAGGCGTTCTGGGATATCATTTTTTTCTTTTTCCTTCTTTTTTTCTTTCTTTTTTCATTTTTTACCTCCCAAAAGGGGACCGGGGCCGGGCTGCCTCTCCCCCACTAAATCCGCCCGTGGAAAGTGCCTAAAATTCTCAAATTCTTTTCGCGCATTTCTTGTTACGGTAGGCCAATTTCCTCTGTAAATTGCACATTTTAGGGAGTTTTCATCAATTCCGACGAAATTAGAATTAAAAACACAAAAATATTTTGCGCGCTTGGCGCGCATTTTTTTAGGGCTTTTTTTAGTTTTACCCTTTTAATTTATTTAAACACATAACAGTCCCAAACTCAAGAAAGACAAATTTAAGATAGATCATTTTAACCTAAAAGAAGGGCCTCAAT
>NW_022739095.1:0-2812 GCF_011630105.1 Anneissia japonica
ACGGTCTAGCATGACTAGCCTTAATTCGGCAAGGTAGTGATTTCTATACTTCCATTTAGTATTAGATCGCTTTGCAGGTTGTTCTGCTTCAAATTACGGTAAACAATAAACAACGTGATCTGTAGAAATCGTAATAATTTGTACATGATTTGTCATCAGTATTATTTAAAAGAAGAAAATTAAGAAAATTCTTACTACCAGAAGAATAATATCAGATCAAAATTCTCCGAATTGGAAAGTTTACCAGTATAACTACTGTCTGCTCTCCTCCTCTATAGGGGAAAATGTAGGCCGTACGTAAGCCTAAATGACATACTGAATACCCACTAGGTTACCCACCCAGCTAGCGAACTAAACACAGTTTTAAAACATGATCGATTTAATAATACAGTAAGGTAGGATATAACAAAACAATAAAGTTCTAACATTGTTTATTTAGTAAATTGCAACATTGCTTACGTGTTGAAAGCTGGTAAACTATATTTCAATATTGTTTACGCATTGATTATCAGCCCGACGATCCCATTGCAAAGCTAATTAAAATAACAATGACCTTCGTAGTGGTTCGTAGCTACGTTCCAAACGGTACCTACGAGCAGGCTACGAGAGGTTACGCGCAGATACGAAGCGATATTTCCTGTCTGTACTGTACACCTTTATATATTTTGTTTCACTCCCACATAATATATTATTCTATTATTAATATATTAATTCTCTTACTCAGTATTAGTATAATGGCAATCTACTGGATTCATAATCACCAACTGAATATTTTTCCTTCTCCTTGTGCTTTAATTACTGTATCTACTTCACACCATGGAGAAATAAAATAAAACTGGAATTACAGGCCATTCATGTTAATCCGTGTTAAGCCCTTACTTGTAAGATATAGAAAAAACAATAGAAAGTATTATATTATATTATCAATAGATCCGACTTGATATCGCATCCCACACTGTGAGCTCATGTTTGAGCCCGGTTTGGGCTGATAATGGAAGTATGCAGAGATCAGATGAATCAGTATACAGTACTTTCTCTTTTTATAAGTTTTGTACAAAGATTCGCCTACTTTCGTATCATTGTTTTTAATTACTTACTTTTGAATTTGTAAACATTTTTTCTGTATATTGTATTTTTATTATATATTATGTACCACGGCTTTCTTCTTGGAAGACACAGCATGTTTACGCCCTGAATAGCTTGTACAGTAAATACATAATTTACGTTTGACCTACGTACCATACATTCCCCGGGCGAATTGGCCGCTGCAAGCACTGCTCTCAAGAACACCGTGGCTAAGCTTATTGTGAGAACTTATCAGTTTCTAGTAACTGGTAATGTCTACCCATGGAGGAGAATATCATGGTCTACCAAACGTATTATTTTTGTTCGTATATAACCAGAGGAAAAACTTCCTCAATGGTGGTAAGGTCATGGAGCATATATAACACAATAATAAGATATGAATATTTTCGCCATGCTATGTAAGAGTCTGTCGTTTATTGTTTTGTTTTTTTTTTTTTTTTTGGGGGGGGGGGGGGGGGGGGGGGGGGGGAGAGTGAGAGGTTAAAATTTAAAATAATAGGCCTATGGCGAACGTGGAACGTCGAAAAAAAAATATTGCAGGTGGTGCTCTCTTCGGATTCGACACTGGCTTAGGCTTCGATGTGGATAAATATTTTTAAGCCCCATTTCAAGCGCATACAAATTCCTGATTGATATTTTCAAACTCAACTAAAATATTTCTAAACACTCATTAAACAAATAACCTGGGTAGGGAACAAGATTGACTAGATAGTAGCAGCATCTAGCCCACCTTCCTCATAGGAATTGGCCAATTGCAAACGTGTTTATTTTTTGGAGTTATGTGATTCGTCGAAACAGTAGCTTGAAGTGACGGTAAAGGTCACTAGGGGTGCGTTCGAGCCAGAAAAATATCCGTGCGAGGTCCGTGTATTTACACGGAAGTTAAATGCCGTGTGTGGCTCGAACGGGGGTACTGTAAGATGTAAAAAACATCTGGAACACGCTCGCCTATTTTGACCACCAAATTTAGGGTTATAGAACCGTGTATCGCTGTCAAAGGCTATTATCGCGACCATTAATCATGTTTTAATGACTCTACCGTCTGGCGATCAACATGAATTCAATTCAACACGCGCGAAAACCATAGGCCTGTCCAGTTTTACAAAAACAAATGCATTCGCTGACCTGTTGTTAATGTTATAGCATCATCTTCATTATTTCAACATGTCTGTGTGGACCGAACCTATGATACGTTACCTTCTCTCATTGTGGGGGGAGACAGAATACAAAGACAACTGGACGGCACCCGCCGAAACAGCGGTATTTACAAAGAAATAACTGCAAAGATCGAAGAAAAATTTAGGGGAAAGCTGACGGTGACACAGGTCACCAATAAACTGAAGTATTTGCACAGGGGAGTACAGTACAAGTGCGTGAAGCGTGGTTAGAAACGTAAATATTGCGTGGCATGATGGGATATACTATTGCCTCGCTGACCTCAAACGAGTATTTCCGAGGTAAATTTTTACACGGTTAGACAAGATAAGTTTGTGCTCGAATGCGGGGACCCCCCGTGGTGTAAAGCCGTGCGTTTACCTGTCATATACACGGAATTTAATAGGCGTGTATGGCTCGAACGCACCCTAAGGGGCAGAATGCACATGGTATACAATCTTAACAGCGGCCTCTAACGTTGTTGCACCATGGAGGTATTATTGAGAAGATCACTCGGCAAAGCTACGCGCACGCAGCGCTATGCAAATGAACCAAGATCAAAGTTGCCGCA